>NC_071398.1:42867436-43070364 GCF_022682495.2 Desmodus rotundus
CTTGTTCTCCCTCCTAGTCGATGTCCCTCTCTTTTTCCAAAGGAACCACTATCTTACCTTTTGACACCATGTATTAGCTTTGCCTGTTATTGAACTTCATGTAAATAGAATCGTACAGGACGCCCTCTCTTTGGTCTGACTTCTTTTGATCATCATTCCATCTGTTGAGATTCATTCATACTGTCACATGGAGCAATAGACTGTTCTTTAACAGGTTTTGTTATGTAGTAGGGTTTTTTAAAAAGATTTTATTTATTTATTTTTAGAGAGAGGAGGAGGGAGGGAGGGAGAAAGAGAGAGAGAGAGAATTGATGACAGAGAGAAACACCGATCACATTCCCCTGACTGAGGACTGAACCTGCAACCCAGGTATGTGCCCTGACTGGGAATTGAACCAGCAACCCTTTGGTTTGCAGTCCCACGCTCAATCCACTGAGCCACACCAGCCAGGGCTTCCAGAAATGGATTCTTAAACCAGTCAGTCAGGAACCACCTGATCAGCACTAGTTAGGCCATCTGCCTGACACTCCTGCCATCTTTTTGTTTCTTTTTTTAATCCTCACCTGAGAATATGTTTTTATTGATTTGTGAGAGAGAGAAACACTGGTGTGAGAGAGGAAGGTTGACCAGTTGCCTCCGATATGTGCGCTGAGCAGGGATTGAACCCACAAACTTTTGGTGCAGGGATGACACTCTAACCAACTGAGCCACCCAGCCAGGGCCTCTGGCCATTAAAAAAAAAAAAAAAAAAAGAGCCCTGACTGGTGTGGCTCAGTGGGCTGGGCATCATCCTGCAAACTAGAAGGTCACCAGTTCAATTCTCAATCAGGGCACGTGCCTGGGTTGTGGGCCGGGTTCTCAGTTGGGGACGTGCAAGAAGCAACCAATTGATGTTTCTCTTCCTCTCTTTCCCCTTCCCTTTCCCCTTCTCTAAAAATAAAGAAATAAAAGTCTTTTTAAAAACTTACTGATATAAGCCCCGGCTGGTGTGGCTCAGTGGATTGAGTGCCGGCCTGCAAATCAGAGTCTCTGGTTCAATTCCCAGTCAGGACACAGGTCTGGGTCAGGGCCCCAGTAGGGGGCGTGTGAGAGGCAACCACACATTGATGTTTCTCTTCCTTCTTCTCCCTCACTCCCTCCATCTCTCTAAAAATAAGCAAGTAGCTCTGGCTGGTGTGGCTCAGGGGATTAGGTGTCGGCCTGTGAACCAAAGGGTCACCGGTTCGGTTCCCGGTCAGGGCACATGCCTGGGTTGTGGGCCAGGTCCCCAGTGAGGTGCGTGTGAGAGGCAACTACACATTGATGTTTCTTTCCCTCTTTTTCCATCCCTTCCCCTCTCTAAAAAACAAATTAATAAATAAATAAAATCTTTTAAAAATTTATTGATTTGAGAGAGAGAGGGGGAAGAGGGAGAGAGAGAGAAACATTGATTTGTGGTTCCACTTAGCTGTGCATTCATTCATTGATCCTCCTGTGTGCCCTGGCTGGGGATCAAACACGCAACCTTAGTGTAATCGGGATGATGCTCCAACCAACTGAGCTGCCCTGCCAGGGCTCCTTCTATCTTTTAAAGCGAAGTGACTTTGCAATAACCAAGCTGCTTTTCCACCTAGAATAAGTTGCTTATTCCCCCTCCCTTTGGCCTGTAAGTCTTTCATTTTGTACGGCTCCTCGGAGCTGCTTCCTACCTGCTAGGTTGGATGCTGCCCAATTCAAACCTATGTTTGCTCAAATAAACTCACACGATTTTGAACATGCCTGTTCATGTGTTAACAATATGCAGGCGACGTGGGGTGTGGGGTGTGGGCCATGGGCCGAGGTGAGTGCAAGCCCTTCTTAGGCCTATGCACAGACACAGAAGGAAATGTGCCAAGCTTGGAGTGGGCCTGTCACATGTGCCCCTCAACCATTGTCCAGAGCGAGTGTGTGACACACCCAAAGTCAAGGCTATCCTTCAGTCTACCTCTATGTGTAAGATGTTTTACATTGGTGCTTTCATAAGGGGGCGCTCGCCCTCATGCATCCGCACGCAATTCACATCCGTGGAGTATCTCCGGGAGAATGTCAGGAAGTGGTGCATTTGCTTCTGGGAACAGTGTCTGGGCTCAAGGACACAAAGGCTTTTCACACTACAGCCTTTCATTCCCTGCGAGCATCTGTTTCTGACAGCGCACTGCTTTGTAAATTAAAAAAAGGACAGGGAACCCTGGCCAGTATGGGTCAGTCAGTTGGAGCGTTGTCTAGTACCCCATAAAGGTTGTGGGTTCGATTCCCGGTCAGGGCACATGCCCAGGTTACGGGTTCAATCCCTAATCAATGCCTCTCCCTCCTTTTTCTTCACTCTATTTTTAAAAGATTTTATTTATTTATTTTTAGAGAGAGGGGAAGGGAGGGAGAAAGAGAGGGAAAGAAACATCAATGTGTGGTTGCCTCTCACGTGTCCCCTACTGAGGGCCTGGCCCACAACCCAGGCATGTGCCCTGACTGGGAGTTGAACTGGTAACCCTATGGTTCGCAAGCTGGAACCCAATCTACTGAGCCACAGCAGCCAGGGCTCCCTTCCTCTCTCTAAAAGCAATGAAAAAATGTCCTCCGGTGAGGACTAAAAAAAAGGGGGAGCTTTAAAAAAATTGTAGCCAAATGGTGAAAATAGAAAAGCTTACAACCCATCCACCCATTTTTATGACCTGGCAAACTAAGGCCTGAAGTGGTAGGAGAGGGTTTTATTGAGTGCCTTCCTGGCTGTCGTCTTGGGCAAGGGATTTCTCCTCTCCGAGACTCAGTTTCCCCCTCTTTCTATGAGGCCAGTCATATGCCTACTTCAGGGGGTAGCTGTACGGCTTCAGGGGCTTTGCCACGCCTTGGTCGTGTAATCTTGGACAAGTCACTTGACCTCTCTGTGCCTCATCTTCTCCTGCGAAATGGGGATCGTCATAGCACCTTATAGGCTCGTGCGAGGATTAAGAGTTACAAGACTTGGCATAGGGCCCATCCTGGGTAAGAACTCAAGACATTCCAGCCCTAGCTGGTGTGCATAAGTGCTTGGCACAGACGGGGCCGGCTAAACAGTCACCTTAATTAACATTTTCTTTTGGCCTTTGTGTCCTTTAATACTCTCTGCAATATAATGAGTGTGATCCTCCTGGTTTTAGAGATGAGGAAATAGGTGTCAGAAAATCGTCACTTGCTCCAGGTTACATGGAAAGGAAATGGCAACAGAAGGATTTGAACTCAGATCTTCCCTGGTCCCAATTCCCTCCCACAGGCCCCACCCTCACCAACACACATTGTTTTCTGGGGCAACTCTGCGCTGAACCTTTTAGGAGATTACCCATTAATCCCCACCACAGTCTCCCAGAGTAGGTGGTCAGAGGACCCTGTGAGTCCTGTGCTGCACCCCAGGAGCCGGAGGCCCAGAGAGGTTAGTTCATGGCTCTGGGGCTGCCCAGCCAGCAAATCTGGAGCAGGGATTTGCGCTTGGGCCACCTGGCTGCAGTCAGCCCGTGCGCTGCCTCCTAGTAAACGGGTGGCAGATCCAGAACTCATCCAGTGTCCTGAGGCCAAAAGAGTTGGGGGTGGGGGCTCAGTTGCCCTCGTCGATTCTGTTCCCGCAAAATAATCGGGAGAATTTAGAGCGTGAATTTGAGTTTTCTTTTCTATCATTCAATCAACACCCACTCTCCTGACGGCCTTCTCTGTGTTCTGCCTGTGTTGGGTAGCACTACGGACACAGCGTGAGTCCAGTGTGGGAGACCACAGTGGGCAGGGCTGGGATGTGGGAGTCCAGGAGGCGGCAGGAGCCCGGAAGGAGCGTCTCACGCAGCCTGTGGGGTGTGAGAGAAAGCTTCTCAGAGCAGGGAGCGTTTGCACGCGGGCTTGGAGAGCTGACGCGGAGCTTCTGGCGGTCTGGTGCACGGGACAGTAGCGCTCTCTGCTGGAGATATTGTGTAGTGCAGAGACTAGGGTACTTCAGGGTTTCGGGAAAGCTCGCGTTGAACCAAATTCTATGATGCGAGAACCAGTGAACCCAGTTTAGGCCAATTTACTTTTCTAGGACTTGATTCAGTCAGCCAGTCACTCAACAAATATTTAGTGAGTACCTACTTTGCGCCAGCTCTGTAGGTAAAGATACAGTACTGACCATACAGAGCCCTGCTCTCGGGAGTTGGCATTCTAGTGGAGGGTGAACTGATAATATAATATACAGTCAGATTAAAATATATGTGTAAAACAAAATAATAATATACGATCAGTGGTTAATATTTGCTAAATGCTTCCTATCTTCTTATTAACGCATTCGATCGTCACAGCTTTTGACTATCTCCATTTTATAGATTAGGAAAACCGAGGCACAGAGAGGTTAAGTTACTTGTCCAAGGCCTGCACAGCCAATAAGTGCTGAAATGAGATTTGAACCCAGAGCCCAGGTTTTAGCCATTACATTCCCTCGCCAATAATGTGATGTGACATAATAATGTGATATATGACATAAAATAATTTCAGGCCCTGAACATTTTGTGAACCAAATCAAAAAGGGAAATGAGGTAGTGTTTTGGTGAGAGGGTGTTATTTAGAAGGGGCAGTCAGGAAAGGCCTCTCGGAGGAAGCGGCCTTTGAGAAGAGACCAGACAATGAGATCTGGGAGAAGGGAGGTCGAAGCAGGAGGCACAGCTAAGGCAAAGGCCCAGAGGATGAAACTGCAAGAAGGCCATGGGTCTAGAATCCAAAATTTCCAAGATTCCGAGTTCTTAGGGTTCTAGGTCGCCAAGGCCCCGGTGTCCAGGCTTCGCGCACGCGGGACTCATCCTGATTCGACGGGTGCTGGAGGCTCTGCGTCAGAGGTGCAGAAATCCCCTCTGGGCTCTCGCCGCCAGCCTAAACTTTCCCCGGGCGGTGGGCGGGGCCAGCCTCACCTGTGGGGGGCGGAGCGTCTGACCGCCCAACCTCTCAGAGGACCCGCCCACGGCCCCGGACGCGGGGCACAGCTGGCAGCAGCTGAGCGTGCGTGGCTTTCGGGACGCCGCCGGGAACAACGCAGCGGAGTGAGTCCTGGAACCGGCCGCAGTCAGGTGGGCGCCGGGTGAGTGGGTCGGGGGTCCCGGGGACCTCGAGGATGGAGGCAGGGGCGGAGGGTGAGGGCTGGGCCTGGCGCACCCCTGGGCCCGCTGGCTTGGCAACGGGACCGGCCCGGGGGGCCTCTGGACCGCCCCTGCCCCGCCCTGGGGCTCCCCCGGCTCTGGAGGCCCATATGGGGCCGCGCCCCCACCCCCATGCTCAGGTAAACAGGAGCAAGGGCGGAGCTTAGGAGGAGGGAGGGGGCCCTTATGACGGCTGCCGGGAAGCCGGGGTGCGCGGGGCTGGGCAGGAGTAAGTTGAGTGCTTCGGGTGGCTGACCGTGATGGAGATAGTGTGTGCGCGTGTATGAGACGGTGTACGAAGCTGAGGGGCGTGTGTGATGGTGTGGGAAGCTCAGGTGTTGTCATGCTGTGGGTATGGGTGTGAAGGGGAGACGGACCCCGTCCCGGTGACCCCGAGGGACTGTGTGAATGATGTGGAAATGTGGGCCCCCTCTAATTGTGTGTTTGTGATCGTGTGTGTGTGTGTGGCTGTGTGTATGGGAGGGACCTGAACTGTGGATTAGGTGTGAGTGAGACCAGGAGGTTGCGGGGCTGTGGCTGTCTTTCTCCCTGTGAAGTGGGGTGAGTGGCAGGGAGGTGGCAATGTGTGCCACTGGATGGCCGTGTGGGGTGTGACTGTCACTGTCAGCCGTGCAGTTGTGTGCACAGGGCTGAGTGTGTGCAGGAGTTCACTGACTGGGGGACCATGTGAGTGTGGGTGCGGGTGTGCGTCCGGGAAACAGCCCCGGTGCCGTGTGGCTGTGCGGGTCCCCACAGCTGGTACTGTGGTCGTCCTTGGGACTGTGGGAGGTCGGGGGGCTGCGTCTGGAGCACTGGGCTCAGCTGCCCGAGGCTGTGCCGAGGCTGTGCCTGAGGCTGTGCCTGAGGCTGTGGGCGGCTGTGGGCGCCAGCCGAATTGCATGAATACTGGTTGTAGTTGTCGGGTGGCTCTTGACCTTATGTGATTGTGTTTGGCTGTTTATGGGGCTCGTGTGTGACATATGACACTAAAGACAGTGTGACACACACACGTATAGAAAGGACAGTTGCACAAATATATACAGAGAGAGCGAGTGAGGGTGACGACAGTGGTGGCCCACCTGGCTGCAGCGTCGTCCCATACACCAAAAAGGCTGCAGGTTTGATTCCCAGTCAGGGCCCATACCTGGGTTGTGGGTTCGATCCCCGATTGGGGCATGTATGGGGGGGCAACCAATCGATGTTTCTCTCTCACATCAATGTCTCTCTCTTCCCCCTCCTCCCTCCCTCCCTGCCCTCTCTCTCTAAAATCAAATCCATAAAATCAATAAACGTACCCTCAGGTGAGGGCTTCAAAGTTTAAAACAGAAACCCACAGGATTACAGGCTGCCCTCCTGCATGTCCAGGTGTGTACGATAGCGAACTTGTGAGCAGGTGCGGAAACCTCCGGGCTGGGCTGCTCGAGGTGGACACCCTGGCCTGAGTGAAGTGCGCCAGAGAGGGTGTGTGCGGAACCTGGGGCACCGCCTCTGCGTGTCTGCACAGCCGCCTGTGCCCTGGCCGCCCACTTGGGACAGCGTAACTGAGTCTGAGTTCAGGAGCCATTTGCACGCCCATGTTTGGAGCTCTATATCTGTGTGTGTGCCGCATGTGCAAAACCCTGGCTGGCCCGGCGAGGGGTTGGGGGGCGTTGAAGGAAGTGGGGAGACGGTGGCCTGTCCATCATCTGGGAGTGCGTGAGCTTGGAGGAGGCGCCAGGCACACAGGGGCGACTGGGAGGGTCCCTGTGTCGTGGGAGGGGCCGTGTGTCGCGGGCCTGAGCGAGGGGACAGCCTGGATGGGAGACATCTGCGGTTTGGTCATATTTTCGTGGGTGAGAGAGTTCGTGTATGCACGTGTGGTGTGCTGGCTTTTGTTTCCGAGAGGAAAGAAAATGTCCCTGTGCGTTGGGCCATATTCCCGGGAGGGGAGTGTACGCGCGTGTTTGCCCGAGTTAGTGTGTTACGTTAGGTTGTCATTCAGAAGGGAAGTGTGGATGGTGTGTGTGAGTGTGTTCACTGAGTTGTGTTTCTCAGAGGAGGAAGAGTGTGTCCGGATTGTGTTTCTGAGAGGAGGATGTGTCTCACGCTGTATTTCAAGAATCCCTTCCGAGGCGCGTGTTGAGTCGTGTTTCCGAGAGCGGGGTGTGTTTGTGTGCGAGCGCGCACCCGAGGGTTCCAGAGGCACCGCCAACTGGGCATTGGCTTCGTTACCCACACGCAACCACGTGAAGTCCCACGTGTAAGACCCCCACCCATTACCATCTGGGCCTAAGACCCTCAGCTGTCACATGGCCAATGACATCCATGGGCCACACCTGTCACATGAGTGTCCCGACACGCCTTGGGCTGGTTGGGCCTGTCCAGAGTGGAGGGCGGAACCCCGTTCCCTCGGGGTCCATCAGCTCCTCAGGCCCTGGGAGCCCACACGTGGGGCCCACCTCCCTGACCCCCACATGGAGAGGCCTCCTCTGCTTCCGGCCCCCTGGCCCTCTCCTCCTGTCCCAGCCCCCAGCCCCAGTGGTCTGACTGGTTCCCAACAAAACACCCTAAGAATGAGCTCACAGAGAAGCTGCCGCCTCCACACACCCCGCCCCACACACCCAGCAGCGAGGCGCCTCCAGTGCCAGGCCACACAGCCAGGAGGTCTGGGCCAGGGTATCGGGGCCCCTTGGGGTGGTGAGGGCTGGCCAGGGGGCTGCGGCTGGTGGGAGGCCGAAAGCCAACTGTTTGCCCCCTTTCGGTTAGTCACACATGGGGTTTGGGAGCTGTTCTCAGGGCTGAGAACGGGCAGAGGTAGACTAGTGTTCCCAGTTGAGGGCTGGCCAGGATGGGTGCGGGCCAGGATGTCGGCTGGCAGGCGGTGGGACAGAGGCAGAGGGCTGGCTGGTATGGCCAGACAGGGAGATAGCTGGGGCAGGGGTGGGGGTGGGGGGTCCTGCTGGCCACAGTGGCTTAGAGGCTGAGGGTCTGGCTTGCCTGGCCTTGACAACGATTCCGCACCTGGCCGCCCCCCAGGAGCAGCGATGTCTGTGCAGGTGGCAGCTCTCGGAAGCGTGGGGCTGGGCCCAGAGCACCTGAGCCCTGAGGAGCTGGTGCGGCAGACTCGGCAGGTGGTGCAGGGGCTGGAGGCCCTCCGTGTGGAGCACCGTGGCCTGGCTGGGCACCTGGCGGAGGCCCTGGCAGGACAGGGTCAGGTGGCTGGCTTGGAACTGCTGGAGGAAAAGCAGCAGGTGGTGAGCCACTCGCTGGAAGCCATCGAGCTAGGGCTGGGCGAGGCCCAGGTATGAGGGGCCTAGACCTGGTGGGGAGATGCAGACCTGGGGAGAGGCCCGGGAGGAGGGCCCAGGTGTGCAGGGGGGTAGGAGAGACTTAGTGAGCCAAGTCTGGGAGGGGGTGGCTCTAGGCCAGAGATGGGGTCCCTGAGAAGCGCTGGAGGGCCCTTGGATGTGACAGGAACCCCTGAACCATATGGGGGTCCTTCCACAGAACTGTGGGCCTTGGGGAGACTTTAGGGTGCATGGGTGGGACATGAAGTCCCTGGGTATAATTTGTGTGCCTGGGTGAAATCAGAGGGGTCCCTGGACAGGGTTTGGGTTTGTCCCTGAGGGCCTCTGTGCATCCTTGGAGTGACACTAGAGGGTTCTCTGCTGAATCTGGGGGTTCCTTGATAGAACGGGGATGCTCCGGCTTAAACTTGAAGCCCAGGACTGGGGCAGCGCTGCCTGAGCCCTGACTTCTGCCCTTGACCCCCCCGCAGGTGCTGCTGGCCCTGTCGGCACACGTGGGCGCGCTGGAGGCCGAGAAGCAGCGGCTTCGAGCACAGGCCCGGCGGCTGGCCCAGGAGAACGTGTGGCTGCGGGAGGAGCTGGAGGAGACACAGCGGCGGCTGCGGGCCAGTGAGGAGGCCGTGGCCCAGCTGGAGGAGGAGAAGAGCCACCTGGAGTTCCTGGGGCAGCTGCGACAGTACGACCCACCTGCGGAGAGCCAGGTACCACGGGGCTGGGCGAGGCGGGGGCCATGGTGTGCTAGGGGTCCTGACCCACCTTAGATACCCCACAGCCCCCCCCAACCCTCCATGAAGCCCAGGGCTGTTGGCCCTCAGAGAAGCCCCCAACCCACTAGAACTCCCACAAAAGCCCTCAGCTGTTCCACAAAACCCCCAGGTCGCTGCCCCCAAGCCCTCAGGAGACTGGAGGCCCTGACCACCACCTCCCTCAAACTCCAAGATTCAGGACCCCATCCCTGAAACTAACTGCCAGCCCTCCTGACCCCCCCTTTCCCGTCCTCTCCGCAGCAGCCTGAGTCGCCCCATCCTCGCAGAGACAGCCTGGCCTCCCTGTTCCCCAGCGAGGAGGAGGAAAGGAAAGGTGGGGGGCAGGGCACGTGACCATGGAGCTCAGCTGTGCAGGACGCAAGGCTGAGGCCGGAGAGGGACTGTGGGACCCCAGGGTCTCTAAGCAGGGGACAGGGGAGGTCAGGGCAGGGTGTCAGGAGGATGAAGCAGATGGCTGTGGGGGTGATGGGGCAGGTGAGGCTGGAAGGTGTGAAACCAGGCGGGTAGGTGCCTGTGTTCATGTCCCACGGGCCGCTTGAATGCCTGGGGTCCTGATCTCAGAAGTTAGCACGCGGCCCCACAGTCCTGGGGGCCAGCTGGACAGCGAGGCGGTTGTAGCTCTGGGGTGTCCATGTCCCCTCGTGTGAGGCCGGGGCGGGGATAGGAGGCCTGCGATGACTGGATCCCCGCCACCCCCAGGTTCTGAGGCAGTGGGGGCGGCAGCAGCTCAGCAGGGTGGCTACGAGATCCCAGCGCGCCTCCGGACGCTGCACAACCTTGTCATCCAGTACGCCGGGCAGGGCCGCTACGAGGTAGCCGTGCCGCTGTGCCGCCAGGCCTTAGAGGACCTGGAGCGGAGCTCAGGCCACTGCCACCCCGACGTGGCCACCATGCTCAATATCCTGGCCCTGGTGTACCGGTAAGGGCCAGCTGGCTGGGGGCATGGGGTGGGGCGGGGGGACCAGGGGTGACGTGGCAAGGGCGGGAGCCGTCGTCAGGTGGAAGGGGGGACCCTGGTGTCTGCTCTGTCCTGCATGGGTTACAGGGGTGATTGGGAGGGGACAGAGACCCGGAGAGGCCACTTGGATCCAGTCAGAGGTCAGGGAGTGTCACCCCAAGTGGGGCGATACCGGGGGTGGCCAAAGGCTTGGCGGTGATCTGGAGGTACGGGGACCCCTGTGCTAGACTTAGGGGGTGTGGGGAGACCCAGACGGAGCCCCACGGGTGCCACCCATGCTGGGCTCAGCCAGGCCCCTGCTGCCCCACCCTGGCCAACCACCTCTGTCCCTGGGCCACCCCACAGGGACCAGAACAAGTACAAAGAAGCCACAGACCTTCTGCACGACGCCCTGCAGATCCGGGAGCAGACACTGGGCCCTGAGCACCCGGCGGTGAGTGGGGGCCCGGGAGGCCTGGGGGCTGTGCCCTCCTGCCCCTAACCCGCCTCTTCCAACCCTGCAGGTGGCCGCCACCCTGAACAACCTGGCTGTCCTCTATGGGAAGCGAGGGCGGTACCGGGAGGCAGAACCCCTGTGCCAGCGAGCCCTGGAGATTCGTGAGAAGGTCCTGCCCCTGCCCAGCCTGAGTCCCCTGTCCAGGGAGGCCCTTACCGCTTGGTCCTGAAACACAACATTCTCTGGATCCCGCAGGGATACTGACCCTGGGCTGCCCTGATCTGCCCGTGACCCCTGACCTTTTATGCCTGTCTCACTGGGTGTCGTGAACCGACCACTGAAGACTAGAGAGCCCGTCCCCATGACCCACCACACTTGACCTCCCCGAGCTCCATTTGATCTTGACCTTTGACTTTGATCTCTCTTCTAACTCACCTCATATGCTCCCAACTTGGTACAACCCCCTCCCTGATCTACTTATTTGACCTTGTACCCCAAGGTCAGGGTAGTTTCTGGACAACCATGACCTCTGATCTGATGACTCTCCAGCTTGGTGCAACTTCAGGCCTCTGGCCCAACGCCACTTCAATCCCGTAACCCCTAACTTGTGGCCCCCCTTATGGCTGCTGCATCATGGGGCATGCCAGTCCTGGATGACCCCAATGACTTGTGTCCCCCGCAACCCCTAGGTCCTGGGCGCCGACCACCCGGACGTGGCCAAGCAGCTCAACAACCTGGCCCTGCTCTGCCAGAACCAGGGCAAGTTCGAGGAGATGGAGCAGCACTACGCTCGAGCCCTGAGCATTTACCAGGCCCTGGGCGGGCCCCACGACCCCAACGTGGCTAAGACCAAGAACAACCTGGTGAGGGCGCCCTGGGCCCTGGGGTTGGCATGCGAGAGGCCAGGAGCAGCCCGCTCTGCCAGGCCCCTGGAGGGGTTCCGAGACTCGGCTTCCCAGCTGGGCCCCACCCAGGGGGAGGCTGCTCAGCTTAGAGCACTCACAAGTGGCAGGAGACAAGCTAGCGGTGGCGGCTGGAGAGACTGGCCTGGAGCAGATGACAGCATCAGACATTTATTAGGTTCTGGATCCCCTGCTTGGTACTTTCCTGGTACCATCCATTTCTGAAGGGACCCTGTGAGGTAGGTGTTCCTGTGGCCCCCATTTTGCACACGAGGAAACTAAGGCACAGAGGCCGCGTCACCGGCCTCAGGTAGAGCAGGGACCGGGCTGAGCCAGAAAGTCCCCTGGGGTCAGGCTGCAAGCTGGGCTGTAGGCGAGGCCCGGAGTGGGGGTGGGCCCCAAGGAGGGGATGCGGCTGGATTCGGTGCTGGGGGCGTTCCCAGACCTGAGCCAGGATCAGCCAGGCCCGCCCCCTGCAGGCCTCAGCCTACCTGAAACAGAACAAGTACCAGCAAGCGGAGGAGCTGTACAAGGAGATCCTCAGCAGGGAGGACCTGCCTGCGCCCCTCGGTGAGCCCCTAGTCCCTCCCCAACCCCCAGGGGGCTTCTCAGTGTCCCGACCATAATGCCCCCCACCTGTCCCCCAGGAGTCCCCAACACAAGCAGAGCTGGCGATGGAGAGCAACAGGTGAGGGTGGGCTTCGCTTTGGCTCCTGGGGCGGGCACGGGGCCTGGGCGGGATGTGGGGACTGACCGGGGCCTGGGGCCTCCCCAGAGCCTGCGTCGGAGCAGCTCGTTCTCCAAGTTCCGGGAGTCCATCCGGCGAGGCAGTGAGAAGCTGGTCTCCCGGCTCAGAGGCGAGGGCGCAGCAGGAGCAGCCGGGTGAGTGTCGGATCGGGTCAGCACAGAGCCCCGATATCTGCAGCCCCTCCCTGCGTCCTGCTCCAGAGCCTTCCATGGCTCCCATCTCCCCTGAGCTGGGGTGGTCTTCCCAGGGGGGGAGCCAGGCCCTCGCGGACTCACTCGGCCCCTGCAGGATGAAGAGGGCCGTGTCACTCAACACGCTGCACACAGATGCTGCGCGGGCTCCCGGGACACAGGTGAGGGGGAGCCAGGGGCCCTAGCTTGGGGATGGAGTGGGGGCCACTCTGACAGGCCCAGAGGCAAGGGAAGGGAGGGGCAGGCTGGTGCTGGGAGCCAGGAACTGGTAGGTTGGAATGGACCCGAGGACAGAACAGATGGGTTTTCCTTGGGGGTCAGGTAGGGACAGGAGGGTGAGCAACAGAGCCACCGCGATGGACAAGCTGGCAGCCAGGCCGCTGGGGTAGCTCTGGTGGCAGCTGGGGTGTGTCCTGCCCTCGCCCACCCTTGTGCCCATCCCCAGTCCCCCAGCCGGCACCTGAGTGAGGCCTCTCGGACCCTCAGCACCAGCACCCAGGACCTGGGCCCCCGCTAAAGTCAACAGGACCACGTGGCTTCAGCTTCTCGGGGAGCACAGGGGAGGGGTGGGCACAGAGGAGTCCCTTCGTCTCCCTGCCTGGCCCCCCGCCTCTTGAGGACAGCCAGTGGATTGGGCTGCCCTCCCCTCCTGCGATTAAAGGCTGTAGATTTGGCTCCAGGGAGTGTCTGAGGCTTCCTTCCTGCAAGAGCCTTCCAGCACCTCCCTGAGGCCACTCCATGCCCCTGGGACTCAGGGCCAGGTAAGCCGCAGGAGCCTCCAGTGCACAGCTTTTAGGGCCCCGCCCCCACCTGGTGCTACAGCTGCTGCGCAATCTGCTGGATCCTCTGCAGCGTCTCCTCAGACTCCAGCTGCTCCAGGCTGAGCAGGGACAGGCCCAGCTGGTCCTCCTGGAGGGGAGGGACAGAGGGAGGGTCAGGCCAGGGCCGGGGGACAGCTGCTGCACTTCCTCCCATGCCCCCACGAGGAAATGGGGGTCCACAGTGACAGGAGGTGGCTCACACACATGGGGTTTGGGGACAGCACACTTGAATCTGGAAACACCTGCAGGATGCAGAGCACACTGTCCCTGCAAACAGGAGGTGGGCCAGGAGGTGGCAGCCAGACAGCCATGTCCCAGCTAGAGAACGGTCAGCTTCCTGGAGGCTCCGCCGGCCTGCTCACCCCAGTGCCCTCGCCCTCCCTCCTCTGGGCTGCCACTCAGGGGCTCGGCTGCTGCAGACACACACTGGCGTCTGCAGCCCCTACCTCCCAACACTTCCCCGGCCGGGCTCGTGGACACACACACATGCATCTTTGTCAGAGGCAGGCTGGGGTTAGGGCTTGGGGAGGAAGCCGACTTTCCCAGAGGAGGAGCTTAGCTTGGGAGGGTGAAGGGAAGTGGGGACGGCCACCTCCAGCTCACCCTGTGGAACGGCTGCGCCATCTGCCGCAGGAAGTACTTGGCCACCTGGACTCCCTCATCCACGGTCAGGTTGAGGTTGGCGTCTGTGAGGTGCTCCTGGATCCAGCGGGGCAGCTTCCCCCGCTTGTCAGCCCGGGCAAACCGCTTCCAGGAGGAGGGCAGGAGAGGAAGGGAAAGCGTCGGGACCCTGGGGCGGGGGCTCGGGCCACCCTGCCCAGCACTGCCGCTCTGGACCATGACTGGGGGAGCTGCCGGGTTGGAGGGGCCCCTGAACCCGCACCTTGTCCGCGAAGATCATGAGGCCGTAGTCCGTCTTGCCCCTGATGGCCCGGCCCACACACTGGGCCGCGTGGCGCATGGCATCGAAAGTGAGAAAGTCGTTCTCTCGGATCTGGAACTGGTCCCGCAGGTATTCCAGCCGTGCCTGGGGTGAGGAGATGGGGAAGTGGTCCCTAAGGGGAAGTCTGTCCCTCTGCACAAGTCCTAGGGGGAGCTCAAGCGAGGCCCTACCACCTGACCCTCGGCGCTGCTCACCTTGAGGATGCGGCTCTGGGTGTAGACATAGGGGACACCGAACATGATGACGGCCCGCCCGAAGTGGTGCACTGTGTGGGCGGCAGGGGGGTGGGGGCGGATGAGCCCAGCTGCAGAGAGCCAAGCAGGTAGCCCAGGGGTGGGGAGAGCACGTGTGCTCCGAGGGCCACAGCCAGCACCTGCGGATGAGGGGAGTGGGCCCCTGGGGGAGCAGAGGGCCAGAGCCCCTGGAAGGCTCTTGGGGAGGGGAAAGCCGGGTCTACTCACCGAAGTCGATCCCCTCGGACACTTTGCCCCGAGCCACCGACAGCAGGATGGCCCCACGGCCGTTCTCGCAGGCCTGCGGAGGGGAGGGCAGCCGAGGTGGAGCTGCAGCCCCTCAGAGCTGCCACTTTGCCCCTCCCCAGCCACTCTTTCAGCATCCCCCCTGCCACCCCCATACTCACCTCCTGGTACTTCTCCAGGGCGACACTGGTCTCAGCCCCATCCTGGGTCTCAATAAAGAGCAGCTTGTTCCTCTGGATGTTTTCGAGGATGCCCTAGGGAAGGACACTCGGCCGGTCAGGGTGTGGCGTGGCAGCAGGAGGGTTAAGTTCACAGGTGTCCTGGCTAAAAACTGTGCCAGCTTCCCAGGCAACAGGCCACCTCCCTCCCCAGCAGAGACCCGGAGGGAGGGGGCACGGGCCAGGCTCATTTCTTTCAGGGAAAGCATGATCCTGGTGGGGAACTGATCCCCATCTCTCGGACAAAGACAAGTGGGGCAGGCATGTGGCCCAGGACGGCCAATTGGGACACTTCCCCCCCACCCCCCCCCCCCTGCAATGACTGGTGGGGACGCTGATGTAGGCCAGGCAGAGCCCATCAGAGGCTGCCTGGAGGCTGTGACAAAGACAAGTGACCAAGGACAGAACTGAGGGTCTAGAAAGACACCCCTTCGCAGGTGGACGGACACCTGTAGCATTCAGTGGGGAGAGCGCTTTGGAGCAACTGGCCTCCTACACAGGAAAAAACGTGAACCTCGACCTTCCACCACACACAAAGACGAGCCTGAGGTGCTCACAGACCTGCATGTGAAGCTGAAACTACAGAGCTTTCTAGAAGCAAACACACGAGACTACCTCTGTGACCTTGGGGTAGGCAAGGGTTTCTTAAACAGGACACAGACGGCACTCAGGACACGGGGCTCCCGCTGTGTGGGAAGAGCCTGTCTGAGGACAAACCAAGGTCGTGGCCACGTGTGGATGAGGTGCCCCCCCCCCGACTCTGTGGAGTTTGGATTAGCCAAGTTCACCTACCTCACCCCAAAGGAGTGTTTGCTTCCATCAACCCTCAGAGCTGGCCCACAGGGCTTAGGACACAGCAGCCGCTCCCCTCGCCACCTCCCGCCACCGCCCAGTGCCTGGGCCCTGTCTCCAGCATGCCCCACAACCTCGCGCACGCGCTCCCCAGTGCAGACTCTTTGCCCCAAGTCTCTGTCCCGTTTTAATTCTCTGAAACCTTCCTCAATAGCACGGCACCCAGCTAGAGTCACGCCTGCTACCCAGCGTCTGCATGTCAAGCCATATATACTAGGGGGACAACTGTGGTGGTAACCCCCCCCCCAAAAAAAAATGCAGCAAGGGAACAAGGAACCAAGAGGGTAGGGGGTGGTTATCTCCCCGAAGGGGTACGCGGTTGACAGAAGGGCCCACTCAGTTCCCACCCTGGGTGTGGGGGGAGGGGCACGGGGGTTACACACTATTTCTTCTGCGAACTGCTCGTCTTACACACGCCTGCCACCTATGACATGTCACCATTTACAACACAGGTGACGCCGACACAGAGCGGCAGAGCCACGACCCGAGAAGGGCGCCCTCCCTGGGCGTGGGCGCGGGGGCAGCGGGCGTACCTGCTCGTACCAGGAGGCCACGGTGCTCTCCATGTACTGGTAGCTGGTGAAGAAGGCCACGATGCCGTCGGGGACCACGGCGGACATCTCCAGCAGGAGGTTCCCGTAGTTCCGGATCACCGCTGGGAGGGGTGAGGGGTCGGGCCCTCTGCTGGCTTGGGCCCCCCTCCCCACTCACTCCCTACCAGAGCGTTCCTGTCTAATGCCTGGCCTTGAACTGGGGCTCCCCAGAACCCCAGCGAGCTGTCTTTGGGCTGTTCACACACACGTTCCACTTCTCTGTGCAGGCAGATGGGACGACAGCAGCCCCTCCCCATCCCCCAAAGGTGGGCCTGGCCACATGACCTGCCACGGTCAATGAAACAAGTGCAGACGTGGCTGTGGGTCACTTCCAGGTGAGCACCTTTGTGAGCCAGTGTACAGTCCGCCATGGTCACCATGCTCCCTCCCGCCACATCTCACCAAAGCAGTGATACGTCCAATGGTGGGGGTTCCCAGGGAGGTGACATTGAGCAGACCCCCACCAATCCGCAATGCATGAACCGTGGACAAGAAGCAAGCCGTATGTGAAGCCACTGACTGGGGTGTATTTGTTACTTCGGCAAGACTGACACCATACTGACTGAAAACCCGCCCCCTTGGAACCCACACAAACCACCCCCGAGCTCGGCATACCAATGTCATCCCGGGTCTCAAACTTGGAGCTGATGGCCACCTGATCATTGCCACGGCCGATGATCTGGAGAGAGCGGGAGAGGTCATGGTAAGCGAAGCGGCAGTGACCACTCCGATGTGTGCTGGTCGCCAGCTGGTGCTGGGCTAAGCTTTTTATAGACACAGTATCACTGAACGAACCCTCAGCTACCCCGTTATCTGTACTGCACAGAAAAATGACCTCAGGCTCAGAGAAGGTGGGTGGCCAGCCCGAGGGCGCACGGCCAGTAAGCAGCAGAGACAGAACTGCACCCAAGCCTGCCCACGTTCCCAGCCAGCAAGCACACTGCAGCCGGCCCCACAATCACACTCCCCACCGTGACCTGGACGGACACTGGTGCACCCCGACCGCAACCTCACAAACCCGTGCTGCTGTGCGTGGAAGGGCCGGGCTGCACCCCCCCGGAAAACAACTCCCAAAGCCACCACAGTCTGGGAGTCCAATATTCAAGTTCGGCACAAACTAATAGAGCAGCGAAGGCTGCCCTGCCCTGAGTCCGTTCAGTCCTGACTGAGGTCCCTCTGTGACCCTTTAAACCGTCCCGCTGCTGACATAGGACACTGACGGGATAGCGCTCGGGCCCTGAGGGAAGAACTGCACAGCACACAGCACACGCCTGCTTTCCCAAGCCTGGAAAACGCCCAGTTCTCAAACACACCTGGCCCCGGGCTTCCGGTGAAGGACGAGGGCCGGGGTTAAGCTGCCCGATTTACAGAGGGACTGAGGCAGAGCAGAAGGGTCACTTGCCAAGGTCACAGGCAAACAACGAACCGGGCAAAGCCAGGTTAATCAAGAGCTGAGCCCTGGGCCACGTGAGGTTTTACACCCATCAGCTCGCTCCCCTCTACCGCCTTGGGAGACGCAGAGGAGGCACCCGGTTTACAGACGAGAAGCTGAGACTGGGGGAGTGTGCCCAGGGCGAGCAGTAGCACCTGTCCCGGGCCTGGGTGACTCCAGAACTGTGCCCTGAGCAGCAGGGCTCTCCTGCCCGATTGATGGACAGAGCAGACAGAGGAAAGACAGCCCCTCACATGCATCTCCCCGCTCTGGTACCCGACTCTGTCCCACGCACCATGGGGCACAGGCAGACCCGGGCCAGCGTCATGGTGAAGGTGGCCATGGTGACAGGGTGGAAGTCCAGGATCCTGGGGTAGATGTCCAGCGGCGACAGCGTCTGTGGTGAGGACAACAGGAGGGATCTCAGCAGGACTGGGCGGGGACCCCACAGGGGCTGGCTGGGGCCTGGGCAGCAGCGAAGGGCCCTCACCCCAGATGTGATGATGACGGACTGGAAGCGCTCAAACACGGGTTTGATGGCCAGTGAGGCGTCCATGCAGCTGCGGGAAGCAGGCTAGGGCAGTGACGGCCAGGCCGGGGCCAAGGCCCCAGAGCCCGCTTCTGCCCCCGCCGGGGTCAGCTCTCACCTGAAGTGCAGGACAGGGTTGGCGATGGTGGGGGTCCTGTCATCAAAGGGCTCGATGATGATGGTGAAGCCTACAGGGGCCGGTGAGAGGCCGGGGGGTCGGTGATAACTGTGCCCACTTGCCTGGTCCCCACCCCCAGGGTGAAAGAGACCAGCCACCTGCAGCCCAAGCCTTAAAACCCAGGCGCCTGAGTCCAAAATACACTGCAGCCCGCCCACCCCTCCCCAGGACTGGCACGTGTGCAAACCTTCATGGAGGGTCCTGGGTAGAGAGCACCCAAGGGTCCTGCCTCAGTCTCTCCCAGGGCCGCAAGGGACCACCCTGCCGCTCAAGCCCCCTCCCACGACCTTTCTGTCCAAGCTACCCGGAGGCCGTCAGCTCTGCCCCGCCCTGACCCCGTCCCCAATGCAGCCGCCATCCCCTCCTGCCTGGTCATCACCTCCTCACGGGGCTCCCGGCTCCCACCTCCACAGCCAGAGGGACCCCATGAAATCCTGAGTCAGGTTACATCCCTTCTCTGCTTTAAAGCCCCCAACAGCCCCGCACCACACTGCACCCTTCCCGGGGGCCAGAATTGTGTGCAAGGCCTTGCCATCCCAACCCCGTCTCCTCCTTGCTCAAGACCCTCCCGCCTAACTTGCAAAAACCGTCAGGCTCACGTCCCCCGCCAGGGCCTTTGGGCTTGCTGGCGCTGGGCAGCTTTCAAAGCAGCTGGCTCCACTGGGTCATTCAGGACCCGACTTGAATGTCAGCTCCTCCGAAACGCCCTCTCTGGCCAGCCTGGCCACCACCAGCCTGCTCCAACATGGCAGCCTCTTTGTTTCTCATGAAAACGATCACTTTCTAGAATTCTCCTCGTTTGTGTCTTTGCCACCATGCTTTCCCTCCACAATATTAGTTCCAGGAGGTCAGGCACGAGGTCTTTCTTGGTTCCTGCCACTTCGCCAGTGCTGGGCTTGTCCCATTAGTTGAACAAATAGATTAAATAAAAGTAACATATTCAATTTCACTCCATTAAAAAAAGAAAAATTCAAGTCCTCTGTGCCCAGCCCTGTGCTGGGGACACAGCAGTGGGGACCAACAGCTCTGGCCCTGCCCCCTCAGCAGTGACAGGGATACAGACCCAGCCAGACCCAGCCTGGAAGTCGGACAGGGCTTCATGGAGGAAAGGACGTCTCTACTAAGTTGGGACCTGAGGATGAGGAGGCAGTTGGGGGCTGAAAGGGGAGGTATTCCTGGTAGAAGAAAGTGAGGTGCTGGCAGATGGGGAAGTGGGGTGGAGAGGAGAAAGGTGGCCCCAGAGGGAAGACCACGGGGCCAGAGGGACTGACGGAAGCTGAAGGAAGCTTCCAGTGGGGCTCACTGCTGGTGGGCTGGCCCTGCGGTGCTGGAATGGCCCAGCCGCAGGACATTAGGCAGGCCTGACCTGGTTTCCCGAGAGAGGAGTAATCCCCAGGGATCACATGGAGCCCTGGGCCCGCCTACAGAGAGGAACAGGAGGGAGTGCTGACCAATGAAGGCGCTGAGGCCTCTGGAACACTTCCCCTCTCCCTGGCAAGCTGGAAATATGAGCATCAGCCTCCACCGCCCCTTCCCACCCCACGATGCCCAGGGCCCCATGTCCCCACCTCTTTACCTCCCACATCTCCCTCCCATTCTCTCATCCAGCCCTGGCCCCAGTCCCTGAGGGAAGAATATTTCTAAAGTACAAATCTGCCCCATCCTCTCCCTTGTTCAGAACCTGCCATGGCTCCCCAGTGCCTACAGGAACAGAATGATCAAGTCCTTCCCACATCCAAAGTGTGAGCTGACCCCACAGAACTTCTCTGGCTTCATCTCCTACCATCGCCCCCTCCTCCCCCCGTCCCCAGTCTGCACATCTGAAAACGTAAACCTGTCGGTGGCCCCCAGTGCCCTCAAAGCCCAAGCCCGAGCCCGAGCCCAGCTCTACGAGGTCCTGAGTGTCCACGTCCCACAGACAACCCTCTGGACTCCTAGGGGACCCTGATCCCAGTTGCCAGGGGGCCCGGCAGGGGCAGGAAGAGGTGCGCTTACCCTTGGCGTAGGTGCTGACAAGGGTGGCGAAGTTAGCCAGGAGGGTGAGCGGGGAGAAGTCGGCGAGGTCGGTGATCTCCAGGGTGTGCAGGAGGGAGCGGAGGCGCTCAGCGCAGAATCTGGTGGGGGGCCGGACAGGGTTATGGGGAGTGGAAAGTACAGACGGCACCAGCAGCCCCTCCTCTGCTGTCAGAGCGCGTGGCCATGCCTCAGCCTCCACAGGTGACCGAGTGCTCAGTGAGGGCAGGGACTGGGGCTGTCTCGGCCACCTCTGCGCCCGCAGGTTGTCCAAGTGCACAGCAGGCAGAGCCGCAACCACACCACTGCATGCAGAGCAAGCCACACACGGTCACACGGTCTCAGACGCGGGTTATCCGTCTCAGTGTCCCCACTGGACTGTGAGCCCGGAGGGCAGGGCCAGGGCTGCCTCAGTCCCACTGTGTCCCCAGCACAAAGCAGGCCCTCAGAGAACCTGTGCTGAGTGGCTAAGACCCCCGTCTCCCATGGGGGGAGACAGGTAAGTCTGCCCCGAGACGGAGCAGCCAGGAGCTTTGGGGCTCCCCAGGCCTGGCTGTGCACAGCTACCCTTCACAGTGCTCTGTGACCCTGGGCCACAGTGTCCCCATCAGGGACACCCTGAGATCCGGAGTACAAAGGGCTTAGGTCATCACCAGTGCTCCAGACAGGGCGGGCCCTGATATCACTGCTTTCTCACTCAGCCACACGGAGACGCCCCCCGCCATTCCCAAAGTGGGGGACTGGAAGTCAGAGAGTCCGAGTTATCCAAAGCAGCCTACAAAGTGCCTGCCCTCGGGCCAGACCCATTCTCTGGTCCTCCGGGTGAGCGTGGGATGGGGCAACGGGAGGCACTGTGGGGAAGAGATGGGGTCCAGGGTACCTGGGGCCTTTGCTCCAAGCTCCCACCTGCTGGGTCTCGTCAGGAGCCCCTCCTCAGGGCCCCTCTCTCCCCTGCCCTGTGGCCCGGGGTGGAATGACCTCTGCGTACTTGCAAGGGTCCCTGCTGGCTCCTCTGCCCTGCCCAACCCCTCCAGCAATGGTGTGTCCATTCAACTCTCTTCAGGTAAAGTCTCTGCTCAAGCCACGTGCTGCCTGCCAGGCCCTGCCCAACACGGGGACCCCAGGACCAGCTCTGACCTTGCCCTTGGACCTGCCTGCTAGGGGCAACAAGGGTCATGCATGCTCCCCCCCACCCCCTACTCCTCACTTACTCCTGACACCGGCAACACGATGACCCCAGGCCACAGATGCAGGGGACAAGGCTGCCGGCAGGGACCCGACCCCCCACCCCCAGCTGGGTGGGGTGGCACCTGAGGGGCTTGCGCTGGATGCACACGCGCTGGGCCAGGCCACTCAGGAAGGCGGGGGGGCTCTCCTGCACCACGTGCTGCACCCGCAGCCGCCACTTGACATACTCCAGCAGGCGCCGCAGGAAGCCCAGGAAGTGCTCCGCCGTGCGGATGGAGCCGGGCACCGCCTCTGCAGGGAGAAGGGGTCAGCCACCACACCACAGGGGGAGGGGGCCAGGGAGCCGGCCAAGGTGGGGCAGCGGCTTACCCTGCAGCACCTCATCGGGCAGCACGGGGTTGGCCAGGTGGGCGTCAGTCTCCCGGGCGACATGGGCCTCGCGCAAGCCCTCCACCAGGCGCCTGTACTCGTCCCGCAGACGCTCCTCGTCCGTCTGCTTGATCCTGTGGGGAGGCGGGGTGTAGGACGAGCAGGGGACACTGGGACAGGGCTGGCGTCCCTGGAGGCATGTCAGGCAGAGAACAGGGGCTCGGGAGAGGCAGAGGCCCAGCAGCAGGAGCAAGGCGGGCCCCAGGGTCTGCCAGCAGCCCACGCCCCTACCTGAGCACTGTCTTCTGCAGGGTCTCCAGGTTGCCCTGGCATCTGTCGAGGGTCCGGCGGGTGAGGTTGACACTCATGGAGTCGATGCAGACATTGTCTGGGAGGGTGGGGCAGAGGGCCAGGCTCAGGCGGGCTGAGACGTGGAGGCAGCCAAGGGGCTGGCCAAGCCTCCCTGGCCCCGCCCTCACCGATGTTGTGGGCCTCATCGAAGACCACAACTGCTTTGCGGGCCAGCTCCTTGGACACCAGGTCTGCAATCTTGGGGTCCAGGAGGTAGTGGTAGCTGTAAACCACCACGTTGGCATGCAGGATCTGGGGGGCCAGGAGGGAGAGTTATGCCTAACTTCCACCCATGATCCCTGAACCCCGCTACCTCCCACCCTCCCACAGTAGTTCATCACTTCCTCACAGGCCCGCAGAGGTGAGGCAGGGACAGACAGACACGGGCAAGGCACAAAAATAAGGTAACAGACAGACCGACGCATGGAACCATAAGGAGATACAGGCAGGCAGGCAGACAGACAGACATAGGCACAATGGGCAGGCAGCTTGGAACCCTCACACATGCCCCCTGCTCACCCCCTGCCAGCTGCCTCACCGAGTAGCGGGCAAGGAAGTATGGGCACCAGCCCTGGCGCTGCCCCATGGCCTTCAGATCGTCCAGGTTGTAGATGCCGGCAGGGAGGGGTACTTGGCGCCCGTGAATGTCAAATTCCTGGGGCGGGGCGAGAGGGAGGCTGGGGGTCAGGGATGCAGGCTGTCACAAGCCATCTGGGCCGCCCTCCCTTGGCCCTGTCCTGGCAGGCACCTCGTAGAAGCGGCAGTGGGGCAGGCTGGTGTCCTGCTGGTACTGCGCCCGAACGTAGGAGGCTGTGAGGCTGTGGCATTTCCCGTCGACGTCTTTCCCAAAGCGCAGGGGCGTTACCTGTGGAGCGGGGCAGGGGTGCAGCTCAGCACTGAGGGGAGCCGCGGAGCCCAACCACTGGCAGAACCTGGAGCCTGCCCCTCGTGACTGGGTGCGGTGGGAGGCCGTCTCGTCTGGGGTGAGAAGAGGGGATTTTTGGAAAACTTGATCTGTTTCAATAACAGTTAAGACACTTGGGAACTTACTGCAGGGGGCAAGAGTGGCAAAATCATTTCCCTTAAATTATTAGTTTTAAGACATTAAGCCCTATATACAATGGAGTATTATTCAGCCACAAAAAAAGAAGGAAATATTCCCATTTGCAACAACATGGTTAGATCTTCAGGGCATTATGCTAAGTGAGGTGAGTCACACAGAGACAGACAGATTACATATGATCTCACCTATACATAGAAACTTAAAAAAAAAAAAAAAGAAAGAAAGAAAAAGACAAAGGAAAGAGAAACAACCAAGCTCACAGATGCAGAGAAGAGACTGGTGGTTACCAGAGGTGGGGTGGGGTGGATGAAATGGGCAGAGGCGGCCAAAAGGTACAAACTCTGGGTTGGAAGCCAGTGATGGGGATGTAATGTACAGCACGGTGACGACAGTCAATACTAGAGTGCATGTTTGAAAATTTTTAAGACAGCCCTGGCTGGTGTGGCTCACCGGGTTGAGTGCTGGCCTGCAAACCAAAGGGTCAAGGGTTCGATTTCCAGTCAGGGCGCATGCCTGGGTTGCAGGCCAGGTCTCCACTAGGGGGCAAAAGGCTACCACACATTGATGTTTCTGTCGCTCTCATTCTCCCTCCCCCCCTCTCTAAAAATAAATAAAATATTTAAAAATAAATAGTTAAAAGAATAGATCCTAAAAGTTCTCATCACAAGTAAAAAACTACGTATGACTACGTAAGATGACAGACATTAACTAGACGTAGTGCAGTCATCGTTTCGAGATGTAATTCAATCATTACGTTGTACACCTGAAGCGAATGTCAATTATACCTCAAAGAACAATAAACAAAAAATACATTAAGCCTGTGAGATTCTTTAGTGTGTAGATTGAAGATAATGGCTTAATCTTTTATTTATTTATTAAAGACTTTATTTATTTTTAGAGAGAGGGGAAGGGAGGGAGAAAGAGAGGAAGGGAAACATCAGTGTATGGTTGCCCCTCGAGTGACCCCTACTGGGGACCTGGCCTGCAACCCAGGCATGTGACCCTAATTGAACTGGCAACCTTTTGGTTCGCAGGCCGGCACTCAATCCACTGAGCCCCACCAGCCAGGGCATCTTCCCTAATCTTATCAACAACTGTATGAAGCAGGTACTTATGTATTCTCACTTTACAGAAAGGAAACTGAGGCCCAGACTGCAGAAATCACCTATCCAAGAGTACACAACTAATAAGTTTCAGAGCCGGGAAACCAGACCTATTAGACTCCAGGAAGTGCCTTTTTAACTTCTCCCAGGCTGGGAGAAAGTAGGAGGGCTTCCCCGGAGGAGTGTGCTTGCCGCTGCCATGAACAATGAGTGGAATTCAGTGAGTGAGACGAGAACTGTGTGTGTGGCCCCGGCATACCTCCTGAAGAGCTCTGGCCTCAAGTGCTGAAACTCCTGGTTGGATGGAAGAGTTTCCTCAACCCTGGGGCTTAAGGCCAGGGGAGGAAATGGGCGCTCACCTCAGGATGAATACACAGGTTCTTCCGGGAGCTCAGAGCCAGCCCCAAAAATGACAGCTTCTCACCCTCCTGCTTCTCATAGAAGTTGAGCAACTTCCGAAGCTCTTCAATGACCTGTGCGAGTGGAGGAGGGAGAGGGGACTTGGCCTCAGTGAAAGCACAAGCCCCTGCCCAGCAGGCCCCAGCCTCGTCCCCAACTTCGCCAACTTGTGATGGCAACCACCCGGGGGACCAGTGAGGTCCAGCGAAAGTGGAAAAGCATGAGGATTGGCTCTGGCTCACCTTCTCAATCTCGGGCACCGTCCTTGAGCAGTAGATGAGTTTGGTCACCTCCAGCGGGTGTGCCTGCGGACGACAACAGGCTCAGCTTCTGTCTGGCCCCTTTCCTTCCTCTCCCTCCACAGGCCCAGTGGGCCACTTACTCGCTGGTATGCCATGATCAGGGCCAACAGCGACACTGTCTTCCCGGTGCCTGAGGGCATCTCCAGGACTCCATGACCCTGCATGTTGGGAATGAGAGGCACAAAATATAGGCTCTCAGAACTTCAGGAGCCTGAACTCTGGGGACACCCCACCCCTTCAGAACGCCACCATCTTGGAATGGCAGGACAACACAGCAATTGAAAGTCTGGGATGCAGGAGCAGCGGGTTTGAACCCCGCTTCTGCCGCCTCTTGGTCGAGTGGTCTTTGGCAAGTGCCTTCACCTCTCTGGCCTCAGTATTCTCATCTCTACAATGGGCCTAATAAGCCCTAATGAAAAACTAGGGGTTACACATTCAGCATAGTATCTGATATAAGTGAGCCCTTTTTTTCTTTTAACTTAGCAAACACTTCCACAGCACTTACTCTGCGACTGGCAGTATTTCTAAGTGTCTTACAGAAGGGTGTGTCAACTTTGGCTCTGTTGACATCTGGGGACAGGACAATCAATACTTGGTTGCGGAGGGCTGTCCTGCCCACTGTAAGATGTTTAGCAGCCTCCCTGGCCTTTAACTACTGGATGGCAGAAGCACCCCGACTCCAGCCAACCAGGAATGTCTCCAGATGCTGCCCAACGCCCTCTGGGGGTCCAAATCATCCCCAGCTGAGAACCACTACCTTACTTAGTGAATTAACTCATGTAACCCTCACGTTAACCTCTGAGATAAGCGACTGTTACTAGGCGCCCATTTTGCAGAGGTGAAAACTACGGAACAGGGAGGTTAAGTGATTTACCCAAGGGCACACAGCTGTGGGTCCAGGATTCCAACTCAGGTAGCCGTCCCCAAAAATTCTATGTGTTCCTCACCACGACGCAGCTCAGCCTGCGATAAATGTCAGCTGATGCTATTATTAACTATTATTACTTTAGACAACAGGAGGTTCGGGAGTGCTGGCTTCCCAGGGACCTCGGATTTCTATCTAGACCTCCTGCATTTTCAGTTCAAGCCGCCCGGGGCGCAGCCTCACGCACCTTGGCGTCCAGCGTGCGTTTGAGCTCCAGCATGTAGGAGAACTGCTCGGGGTAGATGTAGTCGTACGGGAAGTAGACCAGCAGCCCGTCCACGTTGAGCCTGCCGGTGTGGGCTGCCCGGTCAGTCCCGCGTCCCCTCAACCCCTCTCCAGCCCGTATACTCCCCAGTCGTCAGGCTGAGGGAGGTTACCTGACGGGCTCGGCTCGCCCGTCCCCCCGGATATCCCCCAGTTCCCCCGGAGTCTCCGGGTCCCCTCGGCATCTCCTCGCTGCCCATCCCCGTTACGGCACCTTGGATCCCCGCGGCTGTCCCCACCCCACCCCTCAGTCGCCCCTCGCCCCGCAGGGGTCCCGGGCACGCCCACCAGTCCCCCCATCTTCCATGACCCCGCGCCCACTAGCGAGCCGCGAACCCCAGACCCCCTCTCACTTCATGGCGCCGGCCTAAGCTAGAAGCGGCGTCAACCCGCCTCCCTCGTGAATATTCAATGAGACAGGATCGGTGGGGCGACCTCGAGGCGCCGCTCCACCTTTCTCCTGATGCCATTGGCTGATCCTGCTCGTCACTCACTGGAGTGGAGCCAATCAAGATAATGCGCGTGCGCACGGCAGAGCGAGGGCGGACTCACAGGGAGGCGGTGCTAGAGGCGTCGCTGAGGATCCCCGAGGACCAAGAACAAAACCTGTGAGGAAGAGAACCGAGGGAGTCGATCCCGTTTATTAGGATTCGGTCTTCCCGCATCAACCCAGATTATCTGAGTAGCAAAGAGACCCTAGGGGGAGGTAACAGGGAAATTGGGGACTCATGTAGGGCCCACGTGTTAGTAATCGCTTCACCGCCCCAGACAAACACGCACTTAGAAAATACCTACTGTGCCCTAAACTTCTCTGGGATAAGTAACTTCTCTCACTTATTAAGCTCCTGCTGTTTGCCAGATACTGTCTTAATCAGGCAGTAATAAAAAGGCACTGTGGCTTAGTGGTTAAGTGGTGGACCCTGGAACCGGAATGCCTGGGTCCAAATCCTGGATCCACTGTCTACCACCGCCTGCGTGACCTTAATCAAATCACGTCACTTCTCTGGTGCTCCGTTTTCGTCTCTGCGAAGTAGGATAATTAGGTTATCTACAGTGAGGACGACTCTTCAACTAACCCACATAATGCAGTTAAAATTGGACTTAGCACATACTAAGCATTCAACGAATGCTAGCTTTTATGTGTTTGTTTTGGAAATAATGATGGGGCATGTACTGTGTGGCCTGACCCTGTGCTAAGCCCTGAGTTACCACTTCATAGTCGCCTCAGTTTCTTTCTTTCATTCATTCATTCATTCACTCACATATATTCCCTGAGCCCCTGCTCTGCGCATCCCGTGGTGGGTGGTGAAAGGCACACAGCAGTGACTGACTGAGACAGCCGCAGCCATGGCCTCTAAGGGCTCAGATTCCGGTGCGGATGACAGACTCCTCCGTAGACAGTGAGGACCCAGTGTGTGCAGGGCTGGGATGGGGATGGGATGGGAAGCCGCCCCTGGCCCAGCTGTAAAGATTTGGGCAAGCTTTTCTGAGACTGTTTCCTCACCTCTAAAGTGGGGATAATGAGACACACACCAACAAATGACATTTATTATGCAGTCACACAAATGAGAATATAATTCCAAAGTCAGACATAGGCTTTGAAAACAGGTCCTACAGAGCTAGAACTCATTATGGTGGTGAGGGCGGGGGCTGGTGTTGAGCCAGTTAATGAGGTCAGCAACTTGACCTTGAACCTTAACTAAAGGTTCCATGCTCCATTAGCATTAGCCAATGCTCCATGGGAACAGCTACACCCAGAGATGCACCATGCAGTACACCGTGCAGAACACAGTGGGAAGAGCAAACCCACATGATGTTGGGTGGTTGCGGGTAAGCCCTGATGACGTCTTCTGCTTAGGAAGAGGCTATGCTCCCACCCACCCCATTCCAGCCCCATCTCGCTGCTTAGTCC
The DNA here is from genome assembly GCF_022682495.2 of Desmodus rotundus. Classification (NCBI taxonomy): domain Eukaryota; kingdom Metazoa; phylum Chordata; class Mammalia; order Chiroptera; family Phyllostomidae; genus Desmodus; species Desmodus rotundus. The sequence continues at coordinate 42,895,798 of NC_071398.1, forward strand.
TCTGTTCCTCACTTGCTTCCTGGCGTCCTCTTGCCTGTGCATCATCTCCCCCACCTTGCCCTGCCTCACTCCTACCACTCACCTTCAGTTCTCAAAGAGACATAGCCTCCTCCAGGAAGCCCTTCCTTCCCCCAGGCTGGGTCAGGCAGCCGATCAGGGCTCCCCCAGCCCAGCCCTTTCTACTCTTTTAAAGTGGAGGGAAGGAAGAAAGGAAGAAGGACATCTTCAAACCAAGAATAAAATAAAACGGAGCATTGGATTTACAAACGCCAGGCACTGTACTAAGCACCCTGTCGCCTGCCTGACATCATTTCCCAATGTTCTCTTTCGTATGCACTCCTCCCAGCCACACGGGGCCTCCTGGCTCTTCCACCCGGGCACAGGGCCTGCATTAGCCAGCTAATCTGTACAACAACTTACCCGCAAGTGTAGTGGTTGGAGAACAGCCTTTATTATGCATGTCAGGAATTGAATACAGCTGCAGTCGTCCAGCTCAACTTGGAAATGGTCCAGCACTTAGCTCACCTAGTGGTTGCTGGCAGTGTTCATTTCCTTGCTGGCTGGGAGCTTGGAGCCCCCTCAGCTTCCTGGCACATGGGCATCTCTGAGGGCAGCTGGTTTCATCAAAAGTGCAAGAAGAACCAGAGAGATAGTTGCAAAGATGGAATTCATTGTCCTTTATAACCTCATGTCAGAAGGGACAGTCCATCACTTCCGCTGTATTCCTTTCCTTAGGATACATGACTGCATGCAGCGCATGCTCAGGGGACGGGATGCTCCAGGGTGTGAATACCAAGAGGCAGGGTGGTGGGGAGCCATATTAGAAGGACTGCCTCCTGCCTCCTCCTGGCCTTTGCAGTCGCCCCTCCCTCTGTGTGGAAGCCTCTTTCCCAGGTCTCTGCCTGGCTTCCTCTCTCAAGCCTTCCTCCAAGGTCCTTTTCTCTCCGAGGCCTTTCCTTGACAACCTTATTTAAATCGCATTGTTCCCCAGGGAGGCTGAATAACGTCCCCAAAGATCTGCAGGCTGTGGTCCCCGGGCCCGTGAGTGTATCCTTGTAGGGCAAAAGGGACTTCGCAGGTGTGAAGAAGTTAGGGATCTCGAGATACCCAGGGGCTCCCTAACTGGAACCAGAGGGAGATCGGACAGAAGCAGAGGCGATGTAACACTGAAGCAAGATGCTCCACTGCCAGCTTTGAAGCGGAAAAGGCGAGGGAACTAACCGATGCTCCCCAGGCGATCCGGAGGGAGTGCAGCCCTGCCAATACCCTGACGTCAGCCCAGTGAAAGTGAGTTCCGACTCCTGGCCTTCAGAAGTGAAAATAAAAGTGCATGTTGTTTTAAGCCACCAAGTTTGGGGTCATTTCTTACAGCAGCTGCAGGAAACGAATGTAGTCACTGACTTGTCAACCATCAGCCGCATATATGGCGGGTCCCATAAGATTATAATGAAGCTGAAAGATTTCTATCACCTAGTGACATCATAGCCACCTTAACATTGTAGCCCACCCACTACCCACGTGTTTGTGGTGACGCTGGTGCAAACACACCCGCTGTGCTGCCAGTCACAAGTATAGCACAGGCCCTGGCCGGGTGGCTCAGCTGGTTGGAGTGTCGTCTCATACACCAAAAGGTTGTGGGTTCAATCCCCAACTGGGACGTGTGAGAGGGAAACAACCAGTCGATGACTTTCTCTCATGCCGGTGTTTCTCTGCCTCTCTTTCTCCCTCCCTCCCATCTCTCTAAAGATAAATAAATAAAATATTTGTTTTAAAATATAAAACCAGTGAATATATCCTTGGGTGAAGGTTTTTTAAAAAGTATAGTACAGTACCTATTACTTGATAATGATAATAAATGACTATGATACGGGTTTGTGTATTTACTGTCCTATACTTTTTATTATTTCAGTTTTTCTTAAAGATTTTATTTATTTTTAGAGAGAGGGGAAGGGAGAGAGGAAGAGAAACATCAATGTGTTTCCTCTCGCGCACCCCCTACTGGGGACCTGGCCCGCAACCCAGGCGTGTGCCCTGACTGGGAATCAGCTGGCAACCCTTTGGTTCACAGGGCGGCACTCAATCCACTGAGCCACACCAGCCAGGGCTACTATGTATTACTTTAGAGTGTACTCTTTCTAATTATAAAAAATACGTGTGCTGTAAAACCGTGCTGTGTTACGCAGACAGCAGCCTCATACATCTTGCCTCGTCTCTTTATTGCATCATTTTCGTTTGTGCTTGATTTAATCTCGTGTTGCTTCATACAGTAACATGCTGTGCAGGCTTGTAGCCTAGCTGCAACAGGACACGCCACACAGCCTAAGTACACAGCAGGCTAGATCCTCTAGGTCTGTGCTCCCTGACGTTCGCGCAACGACGGCATCGCCCAACGTCACATTTCTCAGAACCTGTCCCCGGAGTGAAGCGGTGCAGAGAAAAGAATGAGTTCTCAGGATTCCACTGCAGGTTCACTCCATGGGAACAGAAGCCAAATCGTGTGAGTCGATTATTTTTTATGTAATACGGACACACGGGAGACGTGTTTCCATTAATTTGTGCTTCTGTAGAATTTGAACATTTTCAGAAGATTTTAAGATAAACAGTACACTCAGTTCTCGGTTCCCATCTCAATGCTTAAAACAAAAATTAAACATCACAAATACAAATGTCCCTCCGAGCAGGTTTTTCTAATCCCTTTCACTCTCGATGCATACAGAGATAACCATTACCCAGAATCGAATGGTTTCTATTCTCTTCCTTAAGCGGGTCTGTACTATTAAAATAATCACCTCACACCACATTCCTTATGCTTTTTAAAAATTCAATGTATTTAAACTAAAACCAGAAAAGCTGATTTACCCATTTCTGTTTACGAAGGACCATTTCAAACAGACACCAAAGTCGAGAGAATAACATAACGATGCCCCACATACACTAAAGCTTCCTCAGTTTCTAAGTCAGGGCTGATCTCCATCTACACCCGAGACACTTTTCCTCCCACCAGTCAATTATTATTATTATTTTTTAGTGGTCACCTGAGGGTATGTTTTTATTGATGAGAGAGAGATTAATGTGCGAGAAACATTGATCCATTGTCTCCCAAACACCCCCCAATGGGGGATCGAAACCATAACCTAAGTATGTGCCCTGACCAGGAATTCAACTCACAACCTTTTTGGTGTACGTAAGATGCTCCAACCAACGGAGTCCCCTGGCCAGGGCCACCAGTCAATTATTTTGAGGCAAATTCCAGACATCATGTCATTCCATCCATATTTCAGAAAGTGTATCTTAAAACCACCGGGCCAAATCTGGACCTCCGTCTTGTTTTATCCAGCCCGGCACCTTGTTTCCACCTGGCGGCAGTGCCGAGCTCTCACTTAACTGTTAAGGAGGAGTTACATTTATACAGTCCTAAAATAACATCCAGCCCTTTGAAGGCAACTGCGAGGCTGACATGGTCCCCCGTGAAAATGAGTGTTACAGCCCTGCCTTAAAGACTCTTTGTAAAAACATAACCACAGTGTCATTAACACACCTCGAAAAGAGTACTAATAATTGCTTCATCTTCCCAGAGGTCCAGGCAGTGTTTGAACTTGAGGGCAGTGACTTGTCCCCTTATTCCCTTGGCCACCTTTGCTAGTTCACACGGCAGAAAGGATTTCGCAAATGCTATTAAATTAAGGGTCTTGAGATGAGGCAATCATCCTGAATTATTTGGGAGGATCCAATGTAATCACAAGGATCCTCACAAATGAGAGAGGGAGGCGGGAGAGTCAGAGGAGACGGAACAATGAGTTGGGGGAGACGCAAGTACTGGCTTTGAAGAGAGAAGGGGGCCATAAGCCCAGGAACACAGGCAGCTTCCAGAAGCTAGAAAAGGCACAGACAGAGCTCCTTCCCTAGAGTCCACACTAGCGGCTAGTGTGACTGTGGAACTGAATCCTTAAAATGTTAATTTTCATTAATGTAAATGTATGTATGTATGTATTCTTAGGGTGGGTAGGGAGTGAGAAAGAGGGAAAGAAACATCAATGTGAGAGAGAGACATTGATGGGTTGCCTGTCATATGCGTCCCAACCGGGGACTGAACCCACAACCTAGGTGTATGCTCTGGCCAGTAATCGAACCAGTGACCTTTCACTTTGTGGGACGACGTCCAGAAAACTGAGCCACTCAGGCCAGGGTTAATTAATGTAAATTTAAATAGTTGCATGGGGTTGGTGGTGATTGTATTGGACAGCAATGACAATGCCAGTGATGCAGCTTTATGATTTGTCAGAAACAATACGGAAGAGATAGAGGCTCGTGCTTTGTCAAAACCCTTTAAGGAGCAGTTTAAGAAACAGAGAAGTGGGCCCTGGCTGGTGTAGCTCAGTGGATTGGGTGCTGGCCTGTGAACCAAGAGGTCAAAGGTTGGATTCCCCAGTCAGGGCCTAAGCCTGGGTTGTGGGCCAGGTCCCCAGTAGGGGGCGTGTGAGAGGCAACCACACATTGATGTTTTTTCTCCCTCTCTTTCCCCTTCAGGGCTGTACTCTCAGCAAGGCCACAAGGATTCCCGATACACAGAGGTCTGACAGAAAGGATCTCACAACCCATAATGTCAACACACGGGAGGAGCATATCAACCGTGATTAGAACCAGCAGCAGACTCAACAAGTTACAGAGGTGACGGCCCCAAATGTCAGATGACTGAATTATCAGACATACGCTGTAATATAATAAAAGAGGAAGGGCTGGATTTACCCGAAGAGGTGACTTGAAGGCTGCTTTGCCAAAAACAGGAACAGTGGTGATCATTTATCAAGTCAGAATGGAATTCAGCAAACTACCTTTATTTAGAAAGAAAAACTTCCCCATTTTGTTATCAAACAGGCACTGTGTGAAGGCACGTGGTCGGGGAGAGCGGGAGCAGGGATCCTGGTAGAGAGACCCATGTGCCTCACCTGGTCCCCGCAAAGGCTGCTGGGAGAAATGGGGGCAGAGGTGACTCCCAGGTAAAGCCAGTGGAAGTGGCCCGTCCCACTGGGATGGTGGGTTGACTTGCTTTGAGGGGCTTGGGGAGATGTCTGCACTGGGAGTTGGGGGGCACTTTGGATGGTATCTGGTTTGCCCAGTGTTGGGGGGGGGTGGTCTGAGTTGGCAAATGGGGGGGCTCTCTCTTGCCCCCAATGATTCCCAGCCTCACAACGACCTCCCACAGCTAAGGCAGGTTTCTACACTTAAGGCTAACATTCTCCTTCTCCCCTGGGCTTCCAGGGAAGAGAGAGCTGGGGGCGAGAATCCCGCCCTGGAAGGGTTAGGGGCGCAGGGAGGCGCAGCAGTAGTGGAGCGGGTGGTCCGGAGCGAAGGCAAAGCTGCCTCCTTCTGTCTCCCTTGAAAACATCCTCCTCTCCGGCTAGACCTTATTCCTCTGGGCCTTCACCCTGGGGAAGAGCTGAGGGAAGACAAGAGGTTCAGACACCAGGAGCTGCCACCCCCAAATTGAACGGAGTCACCCACCCATCCCAAACACGAGGCAGTCCCCATCATCCCATGTCTTCCTAAGGGACGGTCTCAGCATCCCCCACACCGCTCTGGAGCCCCTAGAGGCCCCCGTCACCGTTAGGCACAGAGCCCTCCAGTGAGCAGCCGGGTTGATGAACGGGAACGTTCCGCACTGCCTCTCCCTGCCACGTGGCTGTCCGGTGGGGACCCACCTCCTCCGATCCCCAAACCAAAAGAATCGTCTTCTTCCCTAAGTACAGTGGGATCTTCCTGACCTCCTCCACTGACCTAGTAGAATCTCCCTCAATCCTACCATAATTTTATTAATGGATTCTTCCTCACCCTGCCCAAATCAGTGGAATAAAGGTTTCCTCACCTGTAATACACAACCCTTTAATTTTCCCCCACCAATAAAATAATTCCCCTTGGTTAAAATACATTCTTTACCTCCCATTAATATCATTAGGGAGGATAATAAGAATATTTGAGCACGAACCATTCCAATAACCAGTGTGACAGTATTGGTGAAGGGACACAAGTCGGAGGCTCTCCCGTTACTCCCCCATCATTATAACCGGCTTTTCCTCACCGCCCCCCCAGGCGGATATGGACTCTTCTGACCCCACCCACCGATGTATCCGCCTGACCCTCTCGCCCCTTTTTCCTGTGGGAACGCGTCTTTCCTCAAGCGGCCAGCAGGGGGGCCCCGCAATAGCTCCCCGGGACTCACCCCGAAGTAGTTGCGGGGCACGTAGCCCTCCTGGCCGTACAGCGTGGCCCACCACCAGTCCGTCTCCTCTGGCCCGTCCCGCCGCAGCACGGTGACCGACTCGCCCTCGCGGAAAGACAGCTCGTCCCCGAACTCGGCGCTGTAGTCCCAGAGCGCGTACACCACCCCGTTGTGCATCAGCCCCATGCTCTGCTCCACGTCTGGAACCCGAAACGGCAGGGATGGTTAGGGACACGCGGCAAGCTGGGGACAGGGGCAGGCCCTGGGATGGGGCACCCGCCCAGCTGGGGGATGAACCACCGGAACAGTCGAGTACCCCTCTCCGCATAGGGGCGCCTGAGCTGGAGTCAGCTGCCGGGACTGGCAGTCTCCAAATTCCAGAACACTGGCGTCCATCAAGCTGGGCCAACCCCCGAGGCAGGGTCAGTGGTCCCATTCCCTCTGGTACATCAGGTCCCCGTGTCAATTTCAGAGACACAGGTGTCTGCGTTGTCTGCACGGCCCTCACTTTAGTGGTACAGTCTCCACAGAGGACAGCCTCCTATTCAGATGGTACAGCCCTACTCCAGCTCCCCCTAGGAGGAGATCCCCTTTCCAGAAGGTGCAGTCTACCCCACTCCCCCAACCCCAAGTGATTAAGTCCCCCAAAGGCTGCAATAACTTCTCCAGATGGTACAGCCCACCCACACCCTCCCCCCATAGCCCACCATGATCTCCCTCTTTAGGGGTTCAGTGCCCTGCATCCCAATTTCTGCTCCCCTCCCTGCCAGCTGTGCTGCCCAGTCTTCCCCCTCACAGAACTCTCCATGTTGGAGACAGGTAGGACAGACAGTTCACTACTTGTGACGAAGGTGCAGTGGCCCAGTCCCGGCCCGGAGCGCACAGCCCTTCCTCTCTTCAGTGAACACTCTACTTCCCCATAGTGGTCAGATCCCAGCCCACCCCCGTCACCTGTGAGGAAGATGATACAGCCCCACGCTCTAGCCCCTTTTGCAACAGGCACCACAGCCGACTGCCGTTCCTTCGTGTAGCCCCTCTCGGCTCCTCCCTCAAATACCATGCCCCCCCAGGTGTGCACTGCAGAGCCTGGGCACACCCCCCCAGGTACAGCCTACCTAGTTCCTCCCATTACCTGGTTAGGTGATGTGGCCCCCCTCCTGGAGGTGTGGCGTACAGCTCATGTCTCCCTACAAGTGGAAGAGTCCCCCAGCCCCTCCACGGAAGCCATGGCCTGCTCACCTGCGGGCTGTGTGCTGCTGTACCTCCCCCAGGTGGCAGAGCCCACCTGCCCAACCCTATCTACGCCAGGTAGGTGGTGTAGTTGGAATGTCCAGCTCCCCACCCCCACCCCCAGGTGAGAAAGCAGATGAACTGTGCAATCTCCACCACCACTTTTCTCCCTGCAGGAGTCCAGCTTGTGTGGCACAGCCCTCATGGCCCCCTCTCCCCTCAAGGTAGCACAGGTGGCCTATCTGCCACCCTTTCTTAAGGTACTTGTGCCACATGGTTGGAACAGCCCCCAAGTCCTCTCTCTGGTGAATGTGAGGGGCAGTCTGCCAGCCTCCCCTACTCTCAACACCTGCCAGATGGGTGCCCAGGACCCCACGACCCCCTCCCCCAGAATTGCTCCAGCCCACCAGCCCCGTGCCTCGCACCTGCCAGGTAAGTGGCGCAGTCCGTGTAACCCTCTCGGTAGGGGTCGCACTTCTCGATGGCAGTGGCGCCATCACTGAGCGTGGTGGCGAAGATGGCTGCACCGTGCTGCACCAGGGCCGTGCAGATGGCCGTGTCGTTGCACGACGCTGCGCAGTGCAACGGCGTCCTAGGCAAGGGAGGCAGGCGTGAGCAGCAGCGTGGCTGACGGCGGAGGTCTAGGCCCCCAGCGCTGTCCCTGCCCTAAGCTCGCCCCGGGTCCGGGCTCACCAGCCGTGGCTGTCGGGGGAGTTGACGTTGGCTCCCGCCGCAATGAGGAAGTCTACGATGGGGTAGTTGGCGCCGCAGATGGCGTTGTGCAGGGCCGTGATGCCCTCCTCATTGGGCTGACTTGGGTCGTTCATCTGGGCGGGTGCGAGACCGAGAGGCTCAGTACCCCGCCGCCCACCTGTTCACGTTAGCGCCCGCGCTCCGTGCCGCGCCAGCCCGGCTCTCCCGCAGCGCTCACCTCCTTCACCGCCTGCTGCACCATGTCCAGCTCCCCGGTCAGCGCGGCGTCCAGCAGGAGCACCAGCGGGTTGAGACGAGCGCGGCGGCCCTTGCGAGGGGATCCAGCTTTGCGCAGCACCGAGCGCATCTCCTGGGGCGCAGAGTGGGGAACCTCAGAGGCTTGCGGGGACTGTTAATATACCCATTACCCAAAGGGGAACACAGAGGTTCAGGGACCGGGCGGCAGCCGCCTCAGCAGGCTGTGGGAAGGGAGGTGGCTCACTCAGTTCTGCATCACCTGGTCCCCCACAAGTCAGGGAATCCAGTGATTTGGAAATCTTGGCTCTGAGAGCTGAGAGGAAGCTGGGAGATAATCGGGTGGATGATTGTGGAAGTGTCATCTCTTTTTAATAAAAATATAAATGCTATGAAACACACGTGACAAAATGTCACCAAAAGCTAATCCCAGATGTTTGGAATGGTGTATTTATCATACATTCCTTGTGCTTTCTTGTCTTTGGGTTTCAAGAGATTCATTTATGCTGAGCACGAAGCATTTGGGATTCTGGTCTTTGATGTCAGTAAGTTCCAGGTTCTGGAATTCGGAGACCCCAAAAGCCACTGATCCCAAAACTCTGATGCTCAGTTATTTGAAGTTCCCAAAATGCTTTGAGTCCAGAAATGCTAACTTGTGCCATTTTGTATTGCTGAGGACCCGGGACACGGCATTCCCAAGGTTCTATGATTGAGAACTTGACCATTATATAGTTAGAATTTCCTTCCAAAGGAGTGGAAGGAAGTACTGTAGATGTTAAGTCATGGTTCTCTCTCCGAGTGCTGTGATTTCGACCTCTTCATTCTAGTGTTACCTATTTCCTCCAAGTTTCTATGGTGTTTGGTTACTCCTTTCTAGTGGAAGTAGTCACTTAAAATATAAATCTGTATAACAACATATTAGTGTACTAATCTGTGACTTTGTGACTTTAAGCATCAGTAATAACCAGGCCCTATATTACTTTTTAATTCTAAGATCTTAGCCTTCAAACCTCCAGGGCTCTCAGCTTCTGGAATGCTACCATTCCAAGACTGTGAGGCCAGGGCTGAATTCTCGAATTCTGTGGGTTTGCAAGTTTCTCCGTGGCCAGGATTTTGTGATTCTACATTGACGCAACTGGACCATTTCAAGACAAACTCATTCTTCCATTCTTGATCCTAAGCCTCAACGGTTCTTGGTTCCACCCTTAGGAGCAGGCATTTTGGGGTGCCCCCACTACTTCGGGCATTGTTCCCCTTCCTCTGTCTCCCCTCACTGAGCAATCAGGACTGCTCCATGTGACTACACCCTGCCCCCCCCCCCCAGCCAAGATGCAGGGACTGGACCAAGATCCAGCCGGAGGTCATCCCCTGGCCAGATGTTAACAACAGTAATAGCAGTTAACAGTTAAGTGCCAGGCACTATTCTAAGCGGTATGCTAATATATGTAACCCTCGCAGCAGCCCCATTTTATGGTTATTCTCAGCCCCATTTTACAGATGAGAAAATTGAAGCCCAGAGAGGCTAAGTGTCTTGCCCAAGGTTGCACAGCTGGTTAGCGCTGTGGAGCTGGGATCTGAACCCAGGCAACTTAGCTTGACACTTAACCATAACACGCACAGCCTCGGCAGCCAGAGACTTGCTCTCGAAAACTGGAACGGAAGATGCTCCAAGTAGACTCAGAGGACCCCATGGGCTTGAACTAAGAGGTCATTTTGAGTCAGAGCTGGCTGGGCCATTTCTAGCCATGGTGTGGGCTCATGGAGGAATAAAAGGAGAGAGAAGATCTCCAAAGAAAGCTGAAACAAGAGTCTGTGTGGCGACCAGGGAGTGAAATGGTGACTGCCTGGATTCAGACAGGCTTTTCAGGTTCCGGGACGAACCCTCTGCCTGCCAAGACGCAGTCATTTCCAGGGTGTAAGACTCCACAGTTCCTAGCCAGGTAGCTCAGTTGGTTAGAGCGTTGTCCCGATACACCGACGTTGGAGGTTCAATCCCCGGTCAGGGCACATACAAGAATCAACCAAGGCATGCATAAATGAGTGGAACAACAAATTGATCTCTCTCTCTCTCTCAAATCAATAAAAATAAAAGACTCCATGATTCCTGAAAAGATGACCTTGAGGCAGTGGTGGGGATATTGGAGAGGGGGAGGGAAAGGTCTGAGTGGCCAAGTCCTCCAGATGCCCTCCATCCATGTTCCACCTTTCTTCTGAACATGGGCACAGTAGATTAAAGACTACATTTCCCAGCCTCCCCTGTGGCTGGGTTCCTAGCCGATAGGGTGTGGCAGATGTCGTGTGCGCAATTTCCCGGTTCTGTCCTAAAAGGGAAGGGGCGCTTCCCCTGTGCTAATATTCCCCACTTTCTTCCTGTATTACTCACCATGCTCTGCAGCTGCTCTGGTGGGCTGCTCTGGGGTGGGGCCGGGGCCGGTATGGGAGCTGGTGGGGCAGGGGCAGGGGGCCCTGCCCTGGCCTCGGATCCCTCAGAGATGGAGGACAGCTCGGGCTCAGGCCCCCCAGGCACGCCATGCCGATGGAAGAGGCGGCTGATGATCTGCTGGTACTGCTTCTTGTGGGTGGGGGGCAGGGCTACAGCAGGGCTCTGCTCCATAGAACCCCTGCGTTTGAGGGGCCGCGGAATCTCCGCCAGCACCCGCGCCACCTCCTCCAGCTCGGGCACCGACTGTGCCTCAGGTGGCAGAGCTGGCTGCAGCCGCGTGGGGCTGAGGGGCCGAGTCACAGTGCCTTCATCCACATCGCCGGCCTCCAGCACTGGCGCCAGCAGCCCCTCCAGCTCTGGTTCAGGCTCCAGCTCAGCAGGGGCTTTGGGGGTGCCTAGAAGGAACGAGAGACAAATCAGAGGAGGGGCTCTCAGAAGACCCCACCCCCAAGACTCCCTCCCCACAACTTTCACAACCTGGGAGCAGCACCTGATTTGCTGTGTGACCTCAGGGCAGTTCCTTGCTCTCTCCGGGTTACACTTTCCCTGGGCTGGGACTAATATACAATGATGACATGTCCCATTTATCAAGCACTTAGCCTGTGGCTGGTGCTTTACATGCTTGTCTTACTGACGTCTCACCTCACTGCGCTATAAGGTAGTTATGGCTATCACCTCATCATGGAGAGGGAAGCCAGGTCTCAGAGAGAGCAAGCCAGGTGCCTGATGACATACGGTGTGGATTCGGACTCACTGCCCTCTGACTCCGCACTCCTACCATCGTGCAGGCTGACGATCTAAGGTTCTAAGAATTCTCCCTCCTGACCCATCAGGCAGAGAAAACTCCTGCTGGAACTAGGATCCTGGTCGTGGTGGTCTCTGCTGTCTGATTCCTCCCATCAGAGCTCTTAAAGCAGGCAGGCACAATAATGATCACTCTCTACACGTTACTATACATTGAATGCCCATCACAGTCTGTGCAGTAGATATTGTCAACCTCTTTCTCTCTTTTTAGAAGATTTTATTTATTTATTTACTTATTTTTAGAGAGGGGAAGGAAAGGAGAAAGAGAGGGAGAGAAACATCAATGTGTGGTTGCCTCTCGCACCCCCTCCTGGGAACCTGGTCCGCAACCCAGGTATGTGCCCTGACTGAGAATCGAACTAGTGACCCTTTGGTTCGCAGGCCGGCGCTCAATCCCCTGAGCCACACCAGCCAGGGCTCAACCTCTCTTCACAGATGAGAAAAGTGAAGCTCAGATAGGTTAACTGATTTATCCTGAGTCACACAGCAAGTCAGAGGTGGAGAGGGGCTCAAAAACCAGTCTGCTTACCTCCAAGCCCTGCACTGGTCTCACGCCAGAAAATATTATAATTATGATAACACATGTGATTGTGATAAGCTGACTATACATCAGGCCTCATTTTAAGGACTTTATATAAATTAAATAATCTAATACCATATCCCAATAAGATAGGTTCTATCGTCATCTTTTACACTCAAGGAAGTTGAGGTCCAGAGAGGTTAAGTGACTTGTCCACGTCACACAGCACGGCGCCAAGCAGTCTGACTCCAGTCCATGCTTAACCACTGCGCTGTCTGTAACTAGCTCCCCAACAAATTTCAGAGTTTGTGGAGCCTAGCTCTCTCTGCAGGGACCGGGGCTGAAAACAGGTGCTTGGCTGTGATGGCACCCCCTGCTGGTCGAGTCCCCAGTCATTTGCCCTCCCTTCACCAAGCCCTCTGGAACCCCAACTGCAGACTCACCTTCACTCCAGGTCGGTTGGGGGATCTGGGGCACTGGGGCAGGAGGTTGAGGCTGGGGCTGGGGCTGAGGCTGGGGCTGTGGTTGTGCCTGGGGCTGTGGGGGCAGCTGGGGCTGTTGCTGGGGCTGGGGCTGGGGCTGGGGCGGTGCCTGGGGTTGCAGAGGCAGCTTAGGTGGAGGAGCTCTGGAGATGGAGGAGCCAGGGAACATGGACCTGCTGGCCCCGTGCTCCCAGAAGGCGTTCTGCAGCTTAAATATCATGCTGAGGGGGATGGGGCGCTGGCGGGGGGCACCGCGGGGCTGGGGGTTAGAAGGGGGCATGGGGATACGGCTGACAGGCTGCCAGCTTCGGGGCAAAGTGCCTGATGGCCCAGCAGAGCCCAGCGATCGGCGATAGCTGCCCACATCAGAACGCCTGTCACTGGCCAGAGGGGAGACCTTGTAATTGCGGGGCAAGGTGGCGCTGGTGAGGTTGTCCTGGGGGAGAAAGAGGGGAAGAGGGAAGGAAGAAGGGGCTCAGGCAGGAGGAAGATAAGGCTCAGGGAACGCTACAGGAAGGGAGGGCAAAAGGTGAGAAGGGAGAGAAGGATGTGAGGGAAGCTGGAGAGAGTGAGGGAAGGAGGAAAGGGAAGGGTTGGAAATCCAGGATAAAGAAGGAAGAGCTTGAGGAAGGGCACAGAAAGTGGGGGCCACAGCCTGGCGGGGGAGGCCAGCCCTGACTCCACTCCCTGCCCTTGCCCATCAGCCCCCTCCACAAGCTTCTCCTTCCCCTCACCTTGCCGGTGGCCCCCAGCCCATCCAGACTGCTCTCTCTCCACGGTAGCAGCTGCAGGCTCGGTGAGGAGGGCCTCGTGAAGACGTCTAGGCCTAAGATGGGGGAATCATTAGGGTCTGGGAGTCGCCTCTCCGGCACCCTCCACACGCCCCTCCCCCCTCCCCCGGACCTCCCATCACTGACGTTCGTAGCTAGCTGTCCGTGAAGACTTCTTCTCGTAAGCTACGTCCAGATCCGACTCGTTCCAGACTTTGGGAGGCCGCCGTCGCAGCATTAGGTCATCTGGGGAGAGGTGGTAAATGAGGATGCGAGAGGCAGCTAGCCCCAGGTCCTTCACCCCACCCAACCCCGACCCCTGAGCTCCAGTTCGACCCCCGGGTTTACCCTGGGCGCGCAGAGGCGGGGCAAGGGCGCTGCTGCCCATGCCCAGCAGGGGGCTCCCAAAGGCAGCTGGCGCGTCGTAGGCGGCCACGGGGCGAGGCGAGGGCCCGCGCTCCGGGAAGAAGACCTGGGGTCCCTCGGCCAGGGGGCTGCCACGTGGGGAGCTGGCGCGGCCCAGGAAGTCGAAGGGCGTGGGGGGACCCTGCTGGCGGAGCGGTCCCGAGCCGGGCCGTGGGGAAGGCGCACGGCCGAGGGAGCCGCCTGCGCCATCGAAGGCGCGGGGCCTGGACGGGGGCGCGTGGTCCAGGCTGCTGTAGGCGTCTGGCTGCAGGTAGAGCGGGGTGCGTGGTGATGACGGCCGGCCCTTAGCGGACAGCGAGCTGTAGGGGAGCAGAGTCGGGGCGCTCTCAGAGCGTCCGAACGGGGTGTCTGTGCCGTCGCTGGTCGCCCTCCAGGAGGACCCGCGGCTGCTGAAAGGCTCGGAGACCGGGCTGGAGCTATACCGGAGCATCTGAGGCTGGGACATTGAGGGGTCAATGGAGACATTAGTAGAGGGTTGGGAGGAGGTCAAAATGGGTCACTGAAAATCAACCCAAGGCAGGTCGGACCGGGGCTGGAGATTGAGGCACCAAGAGCCCAGCGAGGGCTGTTGGGGGGCAGAGCCCTGAAATCAGGACAGAGGCTAGCCCAACCATACAGCGCCTTGGAGCCACTTAGAAAAAGGCCTTTTCCTTCCGTGGGTCCTCCTGGGTGTCCACTTCCACTCGTCCCCTTTTTAAAGTGTCCTTAAATCGCCCACAACCCGCATAACGCTACCCACCAGCCTTGCCTGAACTCCAGGCAGAAAGAAGCTGGCTTTGGGGGGGGGGGGCCAGGATGGGGACCGGGCGAGCGGGCTCACCCTAAGCGGGGCTCCAGCCTGAGAGCCAGGTGGCGTCGGAGAGTCTGACCACAGCGACTCCAGCTGCTTGGTCAGTTCGTCGACCTTGGCTGCAGCCGTGTCCAGCTCCATCTGCTTCAAGTCCATATGCTTCATGGCCAGAGCTGGGCGGGCGGGAGTGGCGGTAAGGCCCGGGACCTCCAGGTAAGGGCCCGACTCCGCGCCCGGCCGCCCCTCCCCCACCCAGACCCCTTCCCAAGCTCACACTGGAAGTTCAGGTCCAGAATGTCCCCTGCGCCCTGGAATGCCTCGCTGTCCATGGTGCCTGCCGGAGCGGGGCGCCTGCGTTCGGGGTGGGAGGGAGAAGAGTCTTCTCAGACACCGCCCCTCTGAGCGCCCGAAGCGGGCCGAGAGGAGCAGGACAGCGCCTTTACTCTGCTAGTTCCTTCCACTGTAAGGGCTATGTCCCTCCACTTCCCTGGCTGGGAAATGCCAACTCCTTCAAAACCCTCCTGGAAGATGCGGGTCAATTCACTCTTTACATGGCTCGTTGTCCATGTGTCTCAGCCCTAATAAGACTTGAATCATTCCTTCAAAAGTTAATCCATTGATCGCCTACTATGCGCCAGGCATTATAGTGAACAGAGGATGCAATAAGAATATCTATCGATTACTGAATGCCTACTATGGATCAGGAGACACTGAGCTAGGTGCTGAGGATATTTTTATAAATAATGATTGTTCTGCCTACTGAGGGCCAGGATCTCTGCTAGTGGCTTGATATAATAAAATAAAACAATCATTTGTTGATGAGCCACTGCCTCCTAGAATTGTGCCAAATGCTTTGCACCCAATACTTCATTCAATGGTGAAATCAGCATAGCAGGCAAGGAAGCGGGGCTCAGAGACATTTGTTCAAGGTCACCTTGCAAGCGGCCAGCGGTACTAGGATTCACGCCTGGATCTACCTTGTTATTTTGGGTCATCTCCACCAGAATGGAAGGGTCCCAGAGGGCAAGGATCACTCAGCCTCCTGTCCTGAGTCCCCCCCCCCCCAAAGGAGTCCTAGTCCACAGAGACCCAGTGTACACGGGAAGAACAGGGAAGTGGCCAGGGGAGGCTGGGCTGCTGTGGTCATCGGCCCACAGGCCAGCAGGAACCGGTCAGGCCAGCACTATCCCCATCCCCACAGTAGCTGCCACGCCCACCAGCTCTGCCACTTCCCCAGGCTTCACCTACCGCTTGGCTTTGGCGGTTCAGGCGTGGGCAGCGGGGCGGGCTGGGACATGCCGATCCCAGCTTCTGTCTGAGAAGCCTCAGAACAGAACCTGTTGGAGCTGGTGGCTTGTTTGGGTGTGTTGGGAGTGTATAACCTTGGGCAACATGTCCCCTTTCCTCCCTGGGCCTCAGTTTCCCCAACAGTGAAGGGAGGTAAATTAACTGTTCAGAGAGGCCTCTTCAATCTCTCAGTGGCCTAGATTCTAACATTTAAGGACCTTGAGATTGTTCTACAGAACCAAAAACCTTTAGCTTGAGAGTCAACTGTTGGAAAGTTCTGAGTCCAAGATTCTATCTGGAACATTCTAGAATTCTCCAATTTGGCTAGCCTAGGTTGCCCATCCTCCTGCACCACGTTCACTCTCTCCGAGGACCCTACTGTCCCAAAAGTCCGGGCAGCTGTGTGGTGTGGCGCAGTGGCCAAGAGCAGAAGGAAGGAGCCAGGCTTCCAGGGATCTAATCTGGTGGTTCCACTGCCCGACCCTGACAAGACTGCCTCGGTCTCCTGATCTGTAACATGAGGAACAGCAGTCTACCCCAGAGAACTGTGGGGAGGACCCAAGTGGCCAGAAGGTGCCAAGAGGAATTAATGCCTCAGACAGCAGAGACTACGGAAGTCAAAACTCGGGTCTTTTAGAATCTCAGAGATACAGAGGAAACATTCTGTAAGTGTCTGGTAAAATATAAAAACGGATCAATTCTATGCGGCCCCCGGTGCCAGCACTGAAGGCAGCGAGTGCTTCTTCTGGGGATGTCATGATTTCCAGATTTCTGAGACTCTCAGATCCCACGCTGACATCCTCTGGCTCGGAGGAAATGCCTAGGCTGGGCGTGGGGCCCGACCCGAGGCTGGTGCGGACCGAGGGACAGTCGGGGCCGCCAGGGGGCGCTCCGGGTGACGGCCCGACCCCCAGCCCAGCGGAAGGACAGCTCCTGAGCTCAGACCCCGGGAATGCTCGGCGGGTCCAGGCAGGTGCAAAACCTCCCGCGGCAGGGGGGCAGGGGTCGGGCGGGGCGTGAGGGCTGCGCGGGCGGCGCCTCTGCTCCCAGGCCCTTGCCCTCCATCCCCAGGTCCTCTCCAACCTCCACCCCCCCCTCGAGCTTCCGCTTCTCCCCTCCCATCCGCCCCTAGCTCTCTTTTCCAGGCCTTCTCCGCACCCCAGGCAGGTACTTTGGGTTAAGAATCCCGACAGGAGGGAGGGAGTGGCGCTTCCTGGAGGAATCACCCTCGGTAGAAGCCAGGTCAGAGTGCCAGGCTGGCCTGGGGAAACCCAGGCTGTAATCCCACAGCTCCGTGCGGACGGACTGATGCTGAGAGTGTCCCCACCCTCTCTGGGACTTGGTTTCCCTCTCTGGAGACAGCTGTGGAATGGGCTAGGGCGTCCCCTCTCTAAGCCTCTGCGCCTCAGTTTCCTCGTGTGCATCATGCGGGGTTTAATACCTTCACCTCACAGGGGTGTGAGATTTGAGTAAGGTCATGTAGGCACAGAGTCTACGTTGGAGCGGTGCAGGGCACCGAGTGCAGTTCACACATACAGGATTCTTATGGCGGTCTTCCTGCGCTGCTCATTAAGTGAGGGCTCAATACCCAAAGTACTATTTCCCCCCAAAAAGGGCCCTTTCAACTCTTTCTGAGATTCTAAAAGCCCTGCCTTCTTTTTTTTTAATCTCTGGAGACTTGACTTCCTGAGCCCTAAGCGCTACACGCACATTCCTGAATTCTGGCCAGGGGTCATCCACAACAATTTAAGCACAGGGACCTGAGCAACCCTGGAAGGTTCCAGACAGAAAGTGGCAAAAGCCCAGGGTGTGGGCTGTGTCTGCTCTCCAGCCTCAGTTTCCCCACTGGCGTAGGGAGAAGTCATTCCCGGAGGTGGGGGCCAGCAAAGCTCATTGGAAGTGACAGCTCTGAACAGTCGCCCGGGACAATGGGAACCATCCGGTCTACCCACCCGCCCTGAGCCTGGCGCGCTGTGAGCTCGGCCTTGGCAGCCTGGTTATTATTGTTAATGTCATCGCGGACTATCAACAAGTGCCTGTCAAGCCCAGATTTTTAGGAAGTTCTTCCCGCTCTCCTCAGAGCCCTTTGCCTCCCTCCCAGCCCTTGTTTAATCCCTTCACATGACACAGGGTGGAGAGAAGGGGAAGACAGACAGACCGAGGTGCAGGGCCCTGCCCTCCCCCTGCTTCAAGGACAGACACACGCCTCCAGAATTAGCCTCTATCCCTCCCTTATCTCCCACGCTACCTCAGGTCAGAGAGGTGGGGGTGGGGGTGACACTTCTCACCTCGGGGTCAGAGCCAGGAACCCCTCTGAGGGAGAAGGTTAGTCAGAAAATCTGGTGGGAATGGATGGAATTCTGCACCCCAGAGAGCTGTGGAGGGAGAGGGACCCAAATCTTCACCCTCCCCGCCAGCTCTGACCTCTAAGCCTCGATTTACTCCCATCCTCTCTGTGTAACGACTGTGTACTGGCCAGCCATGCAAGCCTCCCAGAATCCAACCCCACCTTCTGGAATTCTGCCCCCGGTTCTATCTGGAGCGCCTGCCCTCTGCAAACCCTAGCTGTCTCCCACCTCCGTGGGGCAATCGGCCGCACCACGCCCGTGCCAGGGGGTGCTCTGGGGCGGAGGTCCCTTCTCTGGTTAGGCAGGTCTGACGCCTCGGTTAATGACATGTTGGGAAGCACCCAGCGGCACAGAAGGGGTTGTAGAGCTGCCCCTGTCCTTCTCCCCCCAGCCCCCATCCCAGAGCCAGAAAGGGGGGGGGGGGAGGCAGGGACACAGTGTGCAGAGGGTGGTATTTGTCTTGCTCCATTTCAGGGACCCGGGTTCCACTATCCCCACCCCACCCTTAAGTCTTGGAGACTTACGGGCTCAGTGGAGAACAAGGGCAGTGGGGATGGCCGCCCAGTTCCAGAGCCCCAGCCATCTGAGCCTCCCATTTCTGTCCAAGACTCAGGCATCTTGTACCCCAATTCTACTCAAGGACTCAGGGTTCTGAGAGCCCCCAGTTCGAGGAGCTCAGGAGTCCCAGCCCCAACACACTCCAGGACCGTGGAGTCCGAGTCCTCTATTCCAAGAACTTAAGCATCTAGGCTCCCTTTACTTCTGCTCAGTACATCAGGTATCCGAGTTCTCTCCTTCCAAGGACCCTGGCGTCTGTGCACCCCTAATTCCGCGCTGGGACCCAGCGTCTGAGTCCCCTCCCAGTCCTTCCAGAGACGCGGGTGTCTACTCTCCCGGAGCCGCTGAACCCCAGGGGGGTGAAACTCACGGATCCAGGGCAGATCCTGGCACCAGGGGGCTTCCTCGGGCTCCGGCTCCGACTCCGGCGGCGGGGAGCGGAGGACGGGGCGGGGCAGGCTCCGGGAACAGGTTAGACAACGTGACTCCGGCAGGAGGGAGGCGGGTCCCCGAGGGGCGGGGGAGCCGGGGTCGCTCCGAGCGCCTTGGGACTTGTAGTCCCGGAGGAGCAGGGCACAGACTGAGCCATTCCCATCAGGAGTCATGTGAAGTCTATTTCACAGAGAGGAAGGGCGAGGCCCAGAAGCCTAGGGCGACCTGGCCACGGAAATAGAGTCCAGCCTTCTACCTCTCTGAGGCTGCGGGTGACGAACTCCTGAGTTCCTGCCCATCCCTCCCGGCTCACTTTCCCCCTTCTTTTTTGAAGATTTGCACACCACCAAAGGAGTAGAAGGTTAGAGGCTGGGGGAGACTCACACGCCACGCCCCTAGAAAGAGAAGAGAGCCCCGCTAAATCAGTATCCCCTCAGGTCTCTAAGCCTCAGTCTCTCCGCCGGTAAAAAGGGTGGGTTGGATCTTTACAGGATCTTCCAACAACAGCGCCCAAGGCTGGGACTACAATCCCTAGCAGCGTCCGGACGTAGGTCTGGCGCCTCCCTTCCTCGCGTCCTCTGGGAATTGTAGTCCGGGAGCCCGCAGGGGCTAAGTCCCCGCGTTTCGCCCACGCGCGGGAACTGTCCCGCGATCCCAGGCTGACCCTCCCTCCGCTCTGAGAAGCTGCTGTCTTTGAAAAGAGGGGTACCCCAATTCAGGAGTAGGATCCGCAATCTCGGCAGAGGGGGCGGGAAGCGGCGCTGACACACCGGCTAGGAATGCAGTTGGGTCACCCTGTCTAGCCGCTGTCTCGCGGCTCCGCCCGCCGCCCCACGCGATGCAGTAACTGTCAGAAGGGGCGTGGACGCGTCCCCCAAATCTGGGCCCACGTGTAGCTGTTTACACGCGCCCCGGGTCCGGGAAGGGGCTCTGATCTACTACCCCTCCCTTCTTCAAGGCCTTCGGGAATGTGTCCCCCCAAATGACTAAATCCTCCGGGACATCTACCCCTCTCGCTGGACCCCCAAGTCCTACCCTTCAGCCTGCACTGCCCCACTCGGGACTAGCTCCAGAGTCTGGAGGCTCCGCCCAGAGACACACAGGCCCCGCCCCTATCTTTCCCGCTCCCCCAAAGTCCAGAAGCCCCGCCCCTGGATGATAATTCAACCCCCCGGAGAAATTACCCCTTTCCTCCATTTCCCCACTCCTTCCACTCAAGTCCTTAACTTCCGAGGCATCTGGGCCTCCCCAGAAGGAACTGTAACACAGAAAGCACAGCCATGCCAATCAAGACTCTTACCTATCTCTTTAAGAATTTCAGACCAATCGACCTTCCTGTCTCTTTAAGAGTAAGGCCCTATCAGTGTGACTGCCCCTTTAAGGCGACGTTGGCGCAAATAATGTCTGCGAGACTAAGGGAGACTCCCGCCGGGACCAGGCGGGGCTCTACCTCCCGCTAGACATCGAATCAGCTGCTCTAGCGAGCAAATTTACAGGAAAAGACGTGTTCCTCGGTTGTCTGCTCCGCACAAAGAGAAATTTCCCCCAGTTCTGCTCTCAGAGCGCGCGAGCGGCGAGCGACTCCCCCGCGCTCGCGCGCTCCGTCGGCGCTCCCGAGCGAGGCCCCACCCCTTTGGTTCCACGTGGTCGGCAGTGGCGGGGCCGGAGCTGCTCCCGCTTCTGGCGCTGAGTGACTCGTGGGTACCGGCATGGCAGGGACCCCGTCCGGCGGTGAGTTGCTTCAGAGAGGGCCGACGGGGTGCAGAGAGCTGGCTAGCGGGAGGAGAAAGGGGAGGCCGGACGGAAAAGGGGGCATTTTCGGAAACGGGACCTGTGAAAAGCATGCCCTGTGGAAGGAGGGAAGTGGAGGGAGTTCGGGCGGAGAAAGGCTATCTTGGGGGGACTACCAGTGGAGAGAAGGCTCCCCCGGGGGTTGGATTAGTGGAGATGGGGGGGGGTCTCCGGGGAATAGACCGTCGGAGGGGGAAGACCAGGTGAGGCGCTCGAGAGGTTGGGCCCAACGGACCAATAGGCGCCCAGGAGGATCTACTGCGAGGAAACGTGTCAGTACACCCCCCCCCCCCCCCGTTTGCCCTTCTGCAGGTACTGCTCGGTTCTCTTGTCCTCCCAACTTTACTGCGACGCCCCTGGCCTCAGAGTCCACTCGTTTCTCCTTGGAGACGCTGACGGGCCCAGATACGGAACTGTGGCTTATCCAGGCCCCTGTAGACTTTGCCCCAGACTGGTGAGTGGTCGGTCCCATGCCACCTCCCTGGAACACTCCCCACTCCAGTAGCTGAACTTGGGGGAAATGTAGAGGGGCTTATCGTAGAGAAGGTGCCTCTCAGCTCCTTTCCCCTGTGCCACCAAAAGAATCTGACCAAGCTTCTGCCCTTCCCCTTTCTCCTTGCAGCCTCAATGGGCGGCTGGTGCCTCTCTCTGGCTCCCAGGTTGTGAAAGGCAAGGTGGCAGGGAAGCGGCACCGCTACCGGGTCCTCAGCAGCAGCGGCCCCCAAGCTGGAGAAGCAACTCTGTTGGCCCCCTCAGCAGAGGCAGGAGGCGGGCTCACCTGTGCCCCAGCCCCCAAGGGCAACCTAAGGATCTTAGAGGGTTCGCATGGATCCCTATCAGCAACCCCACTGCACCCCATTCCCACAAGCCCTCCACCACAGATCCCCCCTGGCCTGAGGCCTCGGTTCTGTGCCTTTGGAGGCAGCCTGCCAGTCACAGGGCCTGCGTCAGCCTTGGCACTGAGGTCTCCAGCCTCAGGGAAGAGGAAAAAGAAGAGACATGTGCCTGAGGCCTCTGTTCCTCAGGAGGCAGTGAATGGGCACGGGACCCTGGAGGTGGACACAGCCTGGGGGTCCTCAGAGATGGATGTGGGGAAGAAGAAAAAGCATCAGCAGCCGCTGAATGAATTAGAGGTGATGACGCCAATGGCAACAGAGCCCACGGCTAAGATGCTGGACCCCCTGGGAGTGCTGTTCCCATCCACCAGCAAGAAGAAGAAAAAGAAGCCTAAAGAGACAGTAACAGCGATGCTGCAGCCAGAAGAAGAAAAGACTGTGGAGCTGGAACTCACAGTTAAAACTGAGCCTCTGCAAGAGACAGTCCTATCCCCCACCAAGAAGAGGAAGAGACAGGCGGGGACAGAAGGGATGGAGCCAGCGGAAGGGATGAGAGTTGAGTCTCAGCTACAGGTGAAGGAGGAGCCTCAGGAGGAAGCCATCCCACTGCTGTCCTCGAAAAAAATGAAGAGAAAAGGAAAGGAGTGCAAAGCGCTGGTGGAGCCGGGGACTGAGGCTGTCGAACCAGAGATGAGACCTCTGCAGGTCCAAGGGGAGATGATGGAGCCTGACCTGCTGTGTGGGATTGAGCCACAGGCCGAGGCGGCTCTGGCACCCACCCAAAAGAGGAGGAAGAAGGAAAAATGGCAAAGTGCGATGATGGAACCAAAGACACAGGTGGTAGAGCCCGAGCTGCCAGGTGACCTGGAGTCTCAGGCAGCGCTAGCATCCACCAAGAAGAAGAGGGAGAGAGAGCACAGAGCGACAGAGCCAGGGACTGAGATGGCTGACCCACAGGGTGAGGTGATGGAGCCTGAGGTCAGGGCAGATCCAGCATCCACCAAGAAGCGGAAGAAGCAGTGCCCAGAAAGCGGGCTGCCAGCGACAGCATCCCAAGAGGAGATGCCAGAGCCGCCACTGGACCCGGAGTCTGGGGAAGTGGCTCCCCCGGGACGGGAGAAGAAGCGGAAGAAGAAGCTGCAGCGGGATCCTGCGTAGTCTCCTCCAGGGAAGCTGATGACTGCTAAGAAAAGCTGAGGTGGCCACTGGGCCATCAGAAGACGAGAGCAGAGAATGCCTTCTGGGGGTGGTACCAGCGTGGCAGCAGGAGGCAGCAGGAGCCTGGACTGGGAAAATGCTTTATTGTGACATGCAGGGCCTCCTTGGCAGCGGAGGTCATCGGGGCACTTTCAAGAAGGGCTCATGTAGGACATCGAACAGCCTGCGGGCCTGGGTGGGGGAGAGAAGGGAAGGAACCGGTCATTAAATAAGCATCTGTTTGGTGCATCCCGAGTGGGCTTTGGTTCTTTTTCTCCCTGCCTGGCTGTGCGAGGTTGGGCTGCCACCCGCCCTACAGCCCCTCTAAGCCTTCTGAAACCTCAGAACTTTGGGATCTGGGGGCCCCCTTCTGCCCGTGCCCCTAAGCTCATTCGCAGAGCTCCTACCTTCTGGGGCCCCAGGCCTGGACACAAGGCCAGATCTTCCCGCGACGCAGCTATGAGCTGTTCCAGAGACTGAGAGAGGTGGGAGCAAAGGGTCAGGGAGGGGAACACCAAACCCTGCCCTGCCCCAGCTCATGCGGGGCCTGACATATTCCAGGGGGGAGAGGGAGGGGCAGGGGATTGGGGAGTGGAGTACAGGAGGGAAAGGGTCGGGGGCTTCCTTGAAAAGGCGTGAGGGTAGCAATGACACAGGAATGAGACCCAGGAACCCTTCCTTACCCCGAAAGTCGTCAGGAGGGTCTGACTGTCCGTTTTGTTGACTGACTTCACAGTGGTCAGACAGTCAGTCACCTGGAAGGGGGAGGAGACAAAGGTGTGTCGGGAGGAGAACAGGACTGAGCCCCTGGGGGCAGCTCTGGGTCACAGCAGTGTCCCCAGGCAGCCTTGCATGCAGGAGGTGCTCAGTAAATGCCTTTTTAGACTGATTAAAAGACCATCTCAGAGTGACCCCCAAGTGGCTGAGAGGGTGTTGGTCACATGGTGACAAGATAAATGCCACTTACCCTGAGCTGGGTTAGCCCAGGGGAACACCGTAGGCTCTGAAGTCAGAGCTGTGTTCAAACCCAGACCCCACAGCTTACTCCCTGTCACATCCTGGGCACAGGAACTGACCTCTCTGGGCCTCCATTTTCAGGCACATGGGGGTCCTCAGAATACCCACCATTACTCTGTCATTGGAGCCCGGATTCAACAATTCACTCAGCAAATATTCCCTGAGTGCTGGGGTGCTTAGGGACACAGCAGGGGCCAAGACAGCCCGGCTCTGCCCTTCTGGGGCTCCCAGTACAGTATAGGAGACAAATTAGTTCCAGACAGTGGTGACCCTGATGGGCATGGATGGGGAAATCCAGTGGGGGCACTTGGCCTGGCCTGGGAATGAGGGAGGGCTTCCTGGAAAAGGGAACCTCAGAGCTCAGATGTGAGAGATGGGATCAGGCAGCCCTGACTGGTGTGGCTCAGTGGGTGGGGTGTTGTCCTACAAAGTGAAAGGTCACGGGTTCGATTCCTGGTCAGGGCACATGCCTGGGTGGCTGGCCAGGTACCGGGTTTCGGGTGTGTGAGGGGCAACTGACTGATGTTTTTCCTGCACATTGATCTCTCTCTCCCTCTTTCCCTCCCTCCCCTCCTCTCTCTCTAAAAATAAGTAAAATCTTTAGAAAGAAAAAGATGGGATCAGGCAGGCAGCAGAGGGAACAGAACGGGCGCACACTTAGAGAAGCGAGCTAGGCCTGGGAGAAGGGACAGAAGGTGAGGGCTGAGGGCACTGGGGAGCCACAGGAGGCTTTGGAGCTGGGGAGGGCAGGATCAGGTTTGTGCTTGGGAAGACCCCTTTCGCTGCTGTTCAGGTACGAGAGGGGAGGCTTGACTTGAGATCAGAACTGGAGCTCAAACGCCCAGGAAGCTGGGGGGAGGCCTGGGCAGGGAGGGGACGTGTCCTAACCCGCGAGACAAAGTCCTGGTCCAGCTTTTCCATCAGGAGGTCCGCCGGCTTCTGCTCGTAGGCCTTGTAGGTCTCCAGGTACCGCCCGGCCTCCTCGGGGCTAGGGTCCGAGGACATTTGGGTCAGCCAGGGTAAGGAGGGGCCATGCTGTAGACACATTCTTTAGGGTAGTAGTAATTGCTGACGCTAAACATTCCAAACTCTAGTATGTAGAAAAATGAACATTCTTAGCTCCCCCTAAATGCCCCTGGGGTAGCAAACCCTGCTGGATGTGTCTTTACCCATCTTTTCTAGCTAAAGGCCAGAGCTTGGGACCCTGACCAGTTGGGTTCGGGGCCCACTTCTCACCTGAGTGACCCTGGGCCAGTGATTTTAATCTCTTTGGGCCTTAGTTTCTCATCTGTAAAGTGGGGTGAATGGCAGAACTGTGCAATACTGGTAAATGAGTCAACACTCTTAGCGCCTGGCACTTCGAAGTCTGTGTAAGAACTGCTAGCTATTCTGGAAGGGAGGTCAGCGCCGGGAGCCTTAGCACCGGGCCTGAGGGAGAGGGAGACCCGAACTACTGTCTATTTTCCCCGCGGCAGGAAGACACCCTCCCGAGCATCCAGCTTCCCTCCACCAAGGAAAGCAGCTTCTGAAAGTGTTTACATAAAGCCCACCTTCGAAATGAAAGCCCCAGTTGCTGATGGCTGAATCTTTTATAGCAACAAACATGACTTAACAATCACCATTAATTTCCACAGTTGGTGCTTTGTTTGACATGTAATTAACTGTTTCAGAAGAAACGGAAACAGCCCTGGCTGCTGTGGCTCAGTGGATTGGGCACCAGACTGCAAAGCCAAGGGCTGCCGGTTCGATTCTAGGTCAAGGCCCCAGCTAGGGGTACAGGAAAAGTAATTTCTCCCTCCCTCCCCCTCACATAAATAAAATTAAAAACAACAACAAAACTCAAGAAACAGCTGGCGGGGACAGACAGATCCCTCAGTGAGTCTGTCTCACCCAGCCAGGCTCTTAACATGACCCTCGGTTGGTTACTTCCCAAAAATAGAGTAACTTTTATACTTGCTTTTGTTTTAATATACAACTAGTACATAAATACATTTTTCTAAATACTCAAACAGTACAGAGGTACTGGAGGTACACACCTGGAGAGAGGGCACAGAATTACAAACACCCTTTGGCCTAATAAGCCTATCCCCGCCCTGGCTGGTGTGGCTCAGTGGATTGAACACCGGCCTGCAAACCGGTTGCCAGTTCAATTCCCGGTCAGGGCACATGCCTGGGTTGCAGGCCAGGTCATGTCCCCAGTGAGGGGTGCGTGAGAGGCAACCACACATTGAAACTTCTCTCCCTCCCTTTCTCCTTCCCTTCCCCGCTGTCTTAAATAAATAAATTTTTAAAAAAGTATTTAAAAATTTTTAAAAAACCATTCCTGGGGTTCAGGACAGAGGCAGGAGTGTTGCGGGTAACAGCAAAAGGCAGAGCCCCCCCAATAGGGGTTAGCAACAAACATGTTGCTAACAAGCGATCACCAATAGGGGTTTGACCTGGTCCGTGCACACAGTGGAATACCTAGCAGCTGGAAGAGTGTGAATCTAGACAATGGGATGTTTGTTATTCCTTGATTAGAAACGGGTCACCACCAAGCCCTGGCTGGTGTGGCTCAGTTGGTTGGAGTGTTGTCCCATAAACCAAAAGGCAACTGATCAATGTTTCTCTCCCTCTCGCTCCCACTTCCTCTCTTTAGAAAAAAATCAACAAGCATGTCCTGGGGTGAGGACTCAAAAACAAAAACAAAAAAGTTACCATGCCCTGGCCAGGTGGTTTGGTTGGAGCATCGTCCAGTGCACCAAAAAGGTTGTGGGTTCGATTCCCAGTCAGGGCACGTGCCTAGGTTGTAGGTGCACTGACAGGAGGCAACCAATGGACGTTCCTCTCACATCAACATGCAGGGGCCTTAAAAGCATATATTGCTAGGTGGAAGGCGCCAACCTGAAGGGGCCCCTGTGAGACAACAGAGAACCTGGGCTGGCCCTGCCCCCCGCTCCTGGAGCCCTTGTACATTCCGAAGTGGTCAGAGCGCTGGGAGCATCTTTTGTTCTAATGAGGTGACTCTCTCCCTGGATGGGGGCTGGTCACTGCAAAGCCCAAGCCATGATTAGAAGCTTGGAAGTTTCGGCCCCACCCCTGTCCTCCAGACACGGCGGAAGGTCTGGAGAGAGAGTTAATGACTGACATGACTGATGTGACTGACGCGCCTGCGTGAGGGAGCCTCCAGGATATCCCGAAAGTGCGGAGTTCAAGAGCTGCAGGGCTGGTGACCACATCCACACCGGGGGCTGACTCACCCCCCTCCGTGGGGACACACGCTCCTACACTTGGGACCCTCCTAGACCTCCCCCGGCTGGTCTGGTCTGTCTCCATCTGGCTGTCCATCTGTGTCCTTTATCATATCCTTAATAAGCTGGTAAACAGAAGTCAGTGTTCCCGAGTTCTGTGAGCTGCTCTAGCAAATCAGTCAAACCGGAGGAGGCCGTGCGAACCTCTGAACTATCCCTGGTGGGTCGGAAGCACAGGTGGTTCCCACCGGCGTCTGCAGTGTGTTGGGGAAACCTCGTGGCCCTGGGCCCCTGACCCGTGGGATCCGACTCGGTCTCCAGGCAGATGGTGTCGGAATTGAGCTAAAGTGCAGGACACCCAGCTGGCGGCACGAGAACGGCCTGGTGAGGGGAAACCCCCACACATTCAGGGGCCTGAAGTGAGTGTTAGGTGAGTAGTAACGGAGGCTCACAGGACAAAGACCCTCAGTGGGCAGAGCTGGGTTTTTCCCTACACTCGAGAACCATGTTTTTTTCTATTGATATTCCAGTAGGACATTCCGGAAGGGGAAAACTATGGAGGCAGGAAGAAGATCAGTGGACACCAGGGTGTGAGGGAGGGAGGGATGGATAGGCAGAGCGCAGGGGATTTTTAGGACAGTGAAATATTCTGTAGCATGCAGGAACTATGGACCTGCCACACCTTTGTCAAGACTCGCAGAATGGCCCCAGCTGGTGTAGCTCAGTGGATTGAGCGTGGGCCTGCGAAGCAAAGGGTCATGGGTTTGATTCCCAGTCGGAGCACATGCCTGGGTTGCGGGCCGGGTTCCCCAGTGAGGGGCGTGCAAGAGGCAACTATACATTGATGTTTCTCTCCCTCTCTTTCTCCCTCCCTTCCTGCCTATAAATAAATAAAACCTTAAAAAAAAAAAGACTCACAGAATGTACCACACAACTGTAGCAAACGTACCACGCTAATTAATGCAAGATGTAAACAACAGGAGAAATTGTACGTAGGGGAGAACAGGTATGTGGGAGCCCTGTACTCTCCCATCACTTTTTCTATAAACTTAAAACTGCTCTTAAATAATTAAGTCCATTCATTTGTTTACAAATGTGGACACTATATTGGAATACTACACAGCTGTTAAAAAAAAGAAAAGAAAAGAAAAGAATGAGGCGCCCTGGCCAGCGTGGCTCAGTTGGCTGGAGCGACGTCCTGTAGACCAAAAGGCTGTGGGTTTGGTGCCCAGTTAGGGCACATAAGAGAAGCAACTAATCGATGTTTCTCTCTCACATCAATGTTTCTCTCCCTCTAAAAGCAGTGAAAAGAATGTCCTCCGGTGAGGATAAAACCAAGCAAACAAAAAAGAATGAGGCTGCTCTCTACGTTGACATGGCCCAGACTTCCAGATAGTGACGCTGCAAGGCACAGAGCAGAGATGGACGGCACCGACTTACGACGGTGACTTGCGGTTTTCGACTTTACGGTGCTGCGAAAGTGATACACACTCAGTAGAAACTGGCCAGGCTAAGCCCTGATGTTCCGCAGGGTGGGTGTATTCAGTGCATTTTTTACAAGATTTTATGTATTTATTTTTAGAGGGAGGGGAAGAGAGGGAGCAAGACATCGATGCAAGAGAAAAACATGGATCTGGTGCCTCTCGCAGGTGCCCCGACCGGGGACGGTAGCTGCAGCCCAGGCGTGTGCCCTGACCAGGAATCCAGTGACCATTTGCGTTGTGGGACAATGCCCAATCCGCCGAGTCACACCGGTCAGGGCTATTAAATGCATTCTCAACTTACGACATGGTCAACTTACGATGGGTTTATTGGGCTGTATAACCCCATCATAAGCTGAGGAGCGTCTGTACATACTAAGCTTACTTCTGTCTAAGAAAAGAAAACGAAGATGTTTCCCACATGCCGCTTGCATTTTATAGAAACAATGGAAGGAAACCAAGGAACCAACAAACAGTAGTTACCTGTGTGGGGGAGGAGTGGAGTGGGAGGGGAGGGAGAGAGGAGAGACTTCTCTGTATATATTGTTGATTATAAATCTATACAGTGTGTATGCAGTGGTGAGCAAAAGTTTACACTTGTGAGTAGGCGACAGGGTGCTTGAGCACAGCAAGTAGACAGTAAGAACGCATAAATAATGAAGGCCAGCAATTCGGGCACTTCCGAGACTGTACCCCCGTGCCCTGTGCCTGTGACTTTTTGCGTTAATAAAGCTACTGTAGTAACTGCACCCCACATGTCTTCTTCCACACGCACGACGGCACACCTACGTTTGCCCACCGTGTGTGCGCTGTGTACACACACACACCGGCTTTATCTTGCTCCCGCCCGCTGAGCGGCGCGTCCCAGCCTGCGTCATTGTGGATACGCACGCACAAGCAGGGGTCATCAGAAAGTAGGAATTCCAAGTGCAGGAATTTCCATTTTCTGTTTTTTTAATTATGATTAAATTTATGGGGGCGACGTTGGTAAATAAAATTACACAGGTCTGAAGTGTCCGATTCCATAAGGCATCCTCTGCCTTTTGGGTCGAGTGCTCACCACCCAAGGTCAAGTCTCCTTCCGTCACCGCGTCTCTGCCCCTCCCGCCCGTCCTCGCTACCCGCGCCCCCGTGTAACGGCCAGTCCCGTCTGCTGCCGGGTGCCCGTTCCATATTCTCCACCTGGAAGTTTCCACCACATGAATGGGTGAAAAAGGGCTCCTCGTTTTTCAAAATGTACTTGTTCCCTGACAACCTACACGGTTGATGAATTTTGCTGTGTGTTTTTGGCCACCTGTATTAGACTCCCTAAAAATCGGGCCACTGTTTTCTTGTTGACTGGGAGGTTTTTACATACAGGGTCCGGCACAAATAACCCCCCTCTTTTATTACATAAAAACCTTTTATTACAAAATCACAAGCATGTGATTCTGTAACGTAACTATCACACTCCAGACACCGTAGGACATTTCAGGTGAAATGTTCAAATTGCCGTCCCTCTCGTGCGAGACACTCAGTACCCTCCCGACCACAGCACGCTCAGTGGCGTCACTTCTGCCGGACGCTGTGTGTGTGTGTGTGTGTGTGTGTGTGTGTGTATAATGAACACTTAAATATGTTCATCTGAGTGTAAACACGTACATATAGTTCATCGCATAAACATAAACTGCATGTCCATATATACATTAGGGATCTTAAATCTGTTATTTACACAGCAAGACTTTTCTCTTAGTTTATCATTAGCCTTTCAACTTTATTTACAGTATATCTTAACTTCAGGGAGTTTCAA
Source organism: Desmodus rotundus (assembly GCF_022682495.2). Taxonomy (NCBI): domain Eukaryota; kingdom Metazoa; phylum Chordata; class Mammalia; order Chiroptera; family Phyllostomidae; genus Desmodus; species Desmodus rotundus. Next base: position 42,926,394 of record NC_071398.1, read on the forward strand.
ATGATAATTTTTTCAAGTCAGCCGACCTTTTTCCTTTACGGATTTTGGGGTTTGTGTCTTGCTTTGGAAGACTTTTCCTACCCCAAGATTTCTGGTAACATTTTCATTGTAACTTTTTAAAAATCATGTGTCAGGACTGACATTTTAGGAGTGTGAGAAAGGGATTCTTTGTTTTCCAAGGGAAGAACCAGTGTAAATGGCCTCTAGAAGCCTGGATGTGCGATGAGTTATTCAGCCGGATTCATGGCTCACTCACAGGTGACCAGTATGGTCCCGGGGATCTGATCCACGTTACCTGCCTTTGTGCCTGCACCCCTACAAGACGGAGATCAGGACCCTATTTCACAGGGGAAGCAACTGAGGCCAGACAGAGGCAGCGCCTGGCCCAGGCCCACAGAGAGTTCACGGGAAGAGAAGGGCAGGGACAGGGGAATGAGTCAGGGTAGTGCCTGACCTGGGCCGGAGCCTCGAGCTCACCTCCAGGCCAGGACCAGCGTGCAGTCTGCCAGGATGCACATCTTAGCCAGCTCCTTCAGCGCCTGCTGAGGGTCTTTCTGGGTGGAGAAGAAAATCAGAATGAGATCTGCAAAGAAGCAAGGAATTCCAGTCTGAAAACATAGGAGTTCCGGCTGCCGGGAGCCTTCCACTCCCCTGGCACTCCCCAAGCTCCCACTGGGTTCCTGGCTCGTGCTGGGCAGTACCAGGACTCGGCAGTGACTGGGACAGTCCTGGTTCCATCCTCCTGGGGCTCACAGTCTACAGAGGGGACACACTCACCCCCAGATAGTGACAACCCAGAGTGGCCAGGGCTGGGGCGGGGGAGGGACCCCTGCTCACCACGTCCACCTGGACCAGCAGGACCCGCAGGGCGAAGTTCTTCCCCAGGCTCTGCAGCCGCTGGTGGATGTAGTCGGGGTGGAGGTTGTGGTAGCGGAGGCTGAGGGCAGGGGAGAGGAAGGGATCGGAAGGGCTCGTGTCCCCAAGGTCCCGGGAGCCCCTCTTCACTCTCCCTAAAATGCAGAGAGCTGGGACAACCGTGCTGGGAGCTGAGGCTCAGAGAGGTAAGTGACCTCACGCCTCGGGAAAGGTGCACAGAAGGGCCTGGCAGCAAGGGCGGCCTGGCTCTGGCTCCCTGGAGGGGTAGCCCCAGGCCGTGCGCTGAAGGAAGGATAAGACTTGGGCTTCAGAGAGCAAGGAGGAGACCAGTGGCCCTAAGGAAGAGTGTGCCTGGGCCCTGGCCAGGGAACCCAGTTGGTTAGAGAGTCGTCCCGATACACCAAAGCTGTGGGTTCGATCCCTGGTCAGGGCACATACAAGAAGTAACCAATGAATGCACAAACAAGTGGAACAATAAATCAATGTTTCTCTCTCAAATCAATAAATTAGCCCTCGCTGGTGTGGCTCAGTGGATTGAGCATAGGCCTGTGAACTGAAAGGGTCGCAGGTTCGATTCCCAGTCAGGGTACATGTGTGGGTTGTGGGCCAGGTCCCCGGTAGGGGGTGTGAGAGGCAACCACACATTGACATTTCTCTCCCTCTCTTTCTCTGTACCTTCCTCTCTCTCTAAAAGAAGAAAAAAGTAAACAAAATAAAATCAATATATTAAAAGAAAAAGTGTGACTGAGGACACTGCGGCAGCTGATCTTGGGAAGAAGGGCCCCCCCAGGACTGTCGGCTTTAACCTCAGGGGACAGTGGGGCGGTGCACGGGCGCGGGACAGGGGTGGGGGGGCTCCTCCACCCAGGAACAGGGGACATCTCTGCCCAGGAGCTTAGAAATTTCACACCCTCCTTCTGTCTGGAGAGGGGCCCCTGGGTTTACTGGGTTTACTGGGGGTGGAGGTTAGAGAAATCCTGGCTCTTGTCAAACTCGGTCCTGGGGGCTGGAGTCACTCATCTAGGGCATGAGACAGCCGGCCCCCAGCTCGCTCAGACACAGGAGTCTGGAGCCATGGCTCTTGTCACTCTGGGCACCTCCAGGCCCAGCGCTGTGCTTCCCACACAGAGTCACAGCGAGGCCCGGAGTCGACAGGGTCGTGTCCGGAGGTCTCCTGTGGAACAGCCCCGAGCACCAGAGCACACCCGCAGGCCCTCCTGAAGGCGTGGCGCCGCCCACGGCTCACCTGAGGAAGAGGGCGCAGGCGCTCTGACCCAGAACGTAGTCGGGAACCACGTCGCCGAATTCCCAGGGCACGTTGCGCACAAACTTCAGCACAGGGTTGCCCCTCTGGGAGGAAGAGCCGAAGCCATCAACAGGGATGACTCTGGGACCACCAGGACCCCAGGGCCCCGCCCCCACCTCTCCACCCTCCTCCCACCCTCAGCCTCACTGTCCTCCTCTCCCGACTCCCCCTCTGAGCCTATCATGTCCTTGGCTCTCCAGCTCTGGGGGGTCCCTCTCCCCCAGCCCCAGGCCTGAACTAAAGGCTCCCTGGGTCTGTCTCCAGCTCAGCCCTGTCTTCCAGCCCCACCTGGTGTCATGTGGTCCACCAGGTACTTCCCCCTGGATGTCCACCTCACTGTGTCCAAACTGCCCTTGGTACCGCCCCACACCTACTCCTCAGCCAACCGCCCAGAGGCCCAGGCTTGCTCGTGGACATGCTCCCTGCCCCCCCACCCCCCGCCTCCTCCAGGTAAGCACCCCCCACAAACCTCTCCCCCTCCACTGCCAGTACCGCTGCCCAGGCCCCCACCCCGCCACCTCCTGATCTCCAGCCCCGGTGGCGTACCTAACTGGCCATCCTCCAAAAGTGGCCAGAAGGATCTTCCTAAACACAAACCTACCCCTCCCCTGCTCTAAACCCTACTGTGGCTCCCCAGTGCCTTCAGCGGGAAGCCTCATGTGGCTCCACAGGTCAGGCCCCCCACGGCCCAGCGCCTGTTCAGCAAGCTCCTCTCACGGTCTATTCTGAATGTACCCCGTATGTAGCCCAAGACTGAAATTCCCTGAGCAAGTCAAGCTCTAACCCACCCAGTAAGTGTTTAGTGAGTGCCACTGTGTCTCAGTGTGTCCTGCTCTCGTGGGGGACACAGACATTAAACAAAACAGTCTCAGGGATGAACGTGTCATTGCCAAGTGGGAAGGGATTTGTTTTTGCCCTGGCTGGTTTGGCTCAGTGGATTGAGCACCTGGCCGGCGAATCAAAGGGTTGCCAGTTCCAGCCCCATTCAGAGCACGCACCTGGTTTGCCGGCCAGGTCCCCAGTAGGGGGCGCACAAGAGGCAACCACACATTGCTATTTCTCTCCCTTTTTGTCTCCCTCCCTTCCCCTCTAAAAATAAACAAATAAAATCTTAAAAAAAAAAGGGATTTGGTACTAAGCAGAGGGTGGGACCCGCTCCATTGGTGGCTGTGGACTGATCGGAGCGCGGGGCAGGGAGGGTCTGCAGGTCCCAAGTCCCACAGGCCCCGGGGCCATCTGACCCATGGCAGCTGAAGCCACAGAAAGGCTTTGTGCAAGGGAGGGGTGGGGTCCTGTTTTATTTTTTCTAAAGGTTTTTTTTTTTTTAGATTTTATTTATTTATTTTTTAGGCAGAGGGGAAGAGAAAGGGGGAAGGAAGGAGAAGGGAGGAGAGAAACATTAGTCAACTGCTTCTCACATGCCCCTAAGTGGGGACCTGGCCCGCAACCCAGGCATGTGCCCTGACCGGGAATCGAACTGACGACAGGAGGCGAGAATATGGTGGAACTGGAACCTTCACACACTGCTGGTGGGACTGTAAAACGATGCAGCATTTCAGAAGACAGTTTGGGAGTTCCTGAAAAAGTTAAACATAGAGTGGCCATGTGACCCACCAAATACACTCCCCGATGACTTCTCAAGAGAACTGAAAACACACAGCTGCACAACAGTGTGTGCACGAGTGTCCACAGCAGCGTCCTCACAGTAACCAAAAAGTACAAATGGCCGAAGGGATTGTCCACCAATGAGTGAATGGATAAACAAGACGTGGCAAATCCACAGAATGGATTTCATTACTACTCAGCAATGAAAAAGGAATGGGCCCCTGACACACGCCACAGCATACGGATGAGCCTTCAATAAGCTAAGTGAAGGAAGCCCAGCCATCAGCGGACGGACATTTGGGCTGCTTCCACTGTTTGGCCAGTGTGAACAACGCTGCCCTGAACATCTGTGTACCAGATTTTGCGTGGACGTGTATTTTCACTTCCCTTAGATACATACCTAGGAATGGACTTGCCAGGTCAGATGCTCACTGTGTAATTAAATGTTCAAGGAACTGCCAGACCGGTTTCCAAAGTGGCCGCGCCAGTCTGCATTCCTCCCACCACTTCCTCCACAGCCTCACAGCCCTCGTTACTGTCTGTCCTTTTTCTTCCAGCCACCCTGCTGTCGGGAGTGGATCTCTGTGGCTCTGGTCTGCATTTCTCTGACGGGTGATGACACCGAGCACCTTCTCACACTCTCGGGTCCTATTCTTGTCTCTGTGTAACCCTAGCCCTGCCACCAGCTCCATCAACTGTAGCGACTTTGTCTATTTCTTTTCCATCACTCCATCCCCAGGGCCTAAAACAGCACCTGCAACTTCCTGTGGACTGTAAGTGGATGAGCCCCAATTTTTAAAAAGATTTTATTTATTTATCCTTAGAGAGAGGAAGAGGGAGGGAAAGAGAGATTTTATTTATTTATTCATAGAGAGAGCGGGAGGGAGAGGAACATTGACGTGGGAAAGACACATCGATCCGTTGCCTCCCACACACACCCTAATGGAGGACCTGGCCCACAACCCACGCATGTGCCCCGACGGGAATCGAACCAGTGACCTTTTGCTTTGCAGAATGATACCCAATCAGCTGAACCATGCTGATCAGGGCTAATCAGGGCTAACCCCCCATTTTAATTAATTAATTTAGTTTTTAAAGATTCTACTTATCTACCCTGAGAGGGGAAAGGACAGAGAAATAGGGGGAAAGAAACATCAGTGTATGGTAGCCCCCCACGCGTCCCCCACTGGGGACCTGGCCCACAGGCACATGCCCTGATGGGAATCAAACCAGTGATCCTTTGGTCTGCAGGCCGGCACTCAATCCACTGAGCCACACCAGCCAGGGCATGAACCCTCATTTTAAAGGCACAGATGGGTTAAGTCACTTGCCCAAGATCACACAGCTACTGTGTGGCAGAGCAGGACTTGAACTGGGGCCTGTGTTCAATAAATAGGTTTTGAATGAAGGAACAACACTGACACGGGAAACAGCTGCACTGACAGTCACACCCCATAAGAACAGAGGGTGTGTTGTGGACTGAATGTGTCCCACCAACAGTGGAATCCTAACCCCCAGTGCGATGGTATTAGGAGGTGACAGGAAGTGATTAGGTCATGTGGGTGGAGCCCTCATGAAGGGGATTAGTGCCCTATAAAAACACTGCAGAGCTACCTCACCCCTTCCTCCACCATACACCAATTCTGCTGATGCCTTCATCTTGAACTTCCCAGCCTCCAAAACTGTGAGAAATAAATGTTTGTTGGTTAAGCCACCGGGTTATATGGTATTTTTGTTATAGCAGAATGAGACATGTCGGGCAACCTCAACTCACACACAGTAGTTGAATGAATGAATGAATGCATGAATGAATGAACGGTGCTGCTAGAGTACAATGGCTAGAACTCAGATCTCCTCCCACTGCCCACCAGAAAGCCATCCCTATTACGTTTTTTTTTTGTACCAAATCTTCAAAGCCTCACTTCTCTCTCCCCCTCCTCACCTGCCGGGGGCTCACAATGATGCTGTTAGATTTTGCCCCTGGTTTGGGAGCCTGGCCGGGGGCCTCCCCTGCCTGGGGCTCTGGCCCGGTGGGGTGTGTGGCTCCGGCTCCCCCTGCAGGTCCGGAGATGGCGTACTCAGCATAGGTCTGAGGGGCTGCCTGAGCTGAGGTCTCCGTAGTGGGACAGCTCTGTGTGGATTTGAATAAGGGCTTGAGCTGTGGGGAGAAAGGAAGGGGGGATCAAAATCTGATTCTACCTCCTTCTCCCCACCCCTCAGCCTGTCCCCAGGTCCCAGGCACCATCTCTCCCTTGGACCACTGTCAGCTCCCTGCCTAACCCTCACCCCCACAGTCCGTTCCCCACACTGTCTATCAAGCCGCTCAGCTGCTCATAGCCTGCCTCAGATAAAAGCCATCGCAGCCACCATAGCCCACAAGGCTCTAGATCTGTCTCTGCCCCTCGCCTCAGGGCCCTCCCCTCCCACCTCTCCACCCCCCCTTGCTTTCTCTACTCTAGCCCCCCTGACCTTCTGGCTGCCCTCAAATTGTCAGGCTCTCTCTGACCTCTGGGCCTTGGCACTGGCTGTGCCCTCTCCCCACAGATGTCCCATAGCTCACTCATTTATTCACGTCTCTGCCAAGACATCACCTCCCCAGAGAGGCAGCCCCTGACTGTCCTAGCTGAGGCAGCACCTCTTCCCCCATCACACCCTATGTCCTTAGCCCACGTTCTCTTCTTCATAGCACCTAAGCGGCCTGCCAACTGTTTTCCTGTGGGACGGAGATCTCAACGTTGCCAGATCCTTTGATTTACCAGGTTTGTTTGTTGTTGTTTTTTTTTAATGCAAAACCTTACAATTCTTAAATGTCAACAAGAAATTCATGCCTCGCAGGGTGCGGGCCACATAAACACACGCCAGGGCCGCTTGTTCTTTGCCAGTGTGCGGCCTGTGCCTTGGCCCTCTCAGAACCACCGTGGCATTTTACATATGGACAACCTGAGACCCACAGAAAGCGAAGGTGACCCAGGCTCCAACATTTCCTAACCCACTCTGCAACCCCACGGCATCCTTCCCGTCCCCCTTCCTCCACAACCCCCTCTCCCTCCCCGTCCTGCCAGCGGACCCCCATCTCTCTCTCCTACCCCAGCAGGAGGGACATCATCCCCGTCCACTGGTATGAGGAATTTCTTCCTTGCGGGTGGCCCAGCGGGATGCCGGGCTCCCTCTTCGTCCATCCCAACGTTCCTCTGGGGCCTGTAAGTGATATGGCGGCGGGAGCGAGTGAGACATCAGCACCTGCCTTTCCATCCCCCAGAAGGAACCGCCACTCACAGCTATCCTCTCCGTCTCCCCCCCCCCAAAAAAAAAAAATCCCAGGTCGCCACAGCATCAAGCTGAGAATACCCAACGCCCCAGATTCTACAAAGCCCCGCCCGGAGGCAGCCTCCACCTGCGGCCACCCCGCCCCACAGGGCCCGTACCTCCTATTCTTCCCGCCCTCACTGTTTCCCCGCCTTCCTGAAGCCGGGCTAGGCCACTGTCCCCACCTTTCGTCCGTCCCGCCCCAGAGATCGCACTTGTATGCCCACCCCTCGCTCCCTCTGGTCCATCTCTGACACCCAACTATGGATTGGCTTCCACGGCTGCCAATCGCCACCGGTGGTCTCCACCCGTCCCACTCACCCGCCGCGGCCCTCCTCGCCCTGGCCCGGCAGTCTCCAGGCTGGGAGGACTCACCTCCCCGCCTCTGTGCAGCAGGGTAAAGACCCAGAGGGAAATCAAAGCGACCGCCCGCCTGCGCGGCCTGCACCGCCCTAGGCTCGCGGCACTTCCGGCCTCTCTAGCCCTCGAGTCCGCCCTCACCGTCCCGCAGGGAGCCGTCCCCGCTCAGCTCTCTATGGTCGCGAAGGACTGCGGAGGTTTGGGTGGAGAGAGCCTCAGTTCGTCGCTCCTGAGCGTCTCTGGTTGCCTAGCAGTTCAATATCAAAGCCCCGATTGAGTGCCTATTGTGTGCTTGGACTCCGGACGGGGTTCAGTGAAGAGATGGTGGGAGATCAAACTAGGTCCCTTCTCTCTTCACAACCTTGGGTTTGAATCCCGACTCTGCTTGCCACTGACTTGGTCTCAGTTTCCCCACTTACTCTCTTATTCCACACATATTCTCCCAAGCGCCCCCTCTGTTCCAGGCCCTGAGCCCCGCAGCGCTAGTGACACACAGGTGACTAACGATAGCCCCGAGCCACCCTCCCGGAGCTCGCAGCGCAGTGGGAAAGGCGGACCGGGTTCCAGTGACGGCCCGGAGTGGGCGGGGCTGGGATAGGAGACCTCAGTGGGCCGTGGCCGGGTATGTGTGGGTGTGGGTGGCGGGGGGAGAAACCTAACGCAGCCGGAGGGTCAGAAAAGGCTTTCTGGAGGAAAGGACATCTGAGCAGAGACCTGGTTGATGAGTTAGTATTAGTCATTTCCTGAAAGGATAGTATCACGCTGTTCTAACTTGCAACTCTGATTACTAAGGAGAGAGAACATGTTTTTGTGGGTTTATTGGCCTCCTGTATTTTGTTTGTTGTGAATTGCTTGCTCATATCCTTTGCCCATTTTTTAAAAATGGGGTTGTATGCCGTTTTTTTATTACTATTAATTTGTAAGAGTACTTTATGGTTTCCGATTCTCTTAGTCAGTTACATAGCTTCCAAATATTTCCTTATAGTTTGTACTTTGTGTTTTGTTTATTTTGTCACAGAGAAATGCTTAATGTTTATTTACACCTATTTATCGATGTATTCTATCCTGACTTTGGCTTTTGGTGTGTAGTTTAAGAGGCCTGCTGTACTCCAAGGTCATAACTATCTTATCATTTCTTTTGAGACTTTCCTAGTTTTGATGTTGTCTTTAACACGTATGAGACATTAGAAAATGTGCTAAGGCAGAATTTATAGTGGATGTAGCAAATTGTCCTAACACCATTTATTTTAAGTCAGTCCTTTCCCCAGTCTTAACATTCCAGCTTTTCTTCTAACGAAATTTCCATGTAAATGTACAGGTAAATTTATGTTGTTCCTGTTGTGTTTCATTAATTTCTTTACCTGTTTCTTGCCTTCCTGCCATACTGCTTCGTTATTTTATCTGGTATGTTTTGCTATTATATCGGGCAAGTCCCCCCTCTGTTCAGTTTCAAATCTGTCCTTCCCCTTCTTGTGCATTTTCTGTTCTGGACGGGCTTTCGCAGTTGCTTTTCTAGATCTGTGAAAAACCCTACCGGGATTGAGACTGGAATTGCATTGAATTGATGGGTTCGTTGCAAGAAGGTTGACATCTTTCCCTTACCCGTGAACAGTTGTGTCCATCTCTCCACTGATTCCAGCTTTTGTTAGGAGCCTCCTGCAAAAGATTTTGTTCTAATTAACTTTTACTTATTGATTCATGAATACATTTCTTGTGCTACTTTCCTAGGGCTGCTGTAACAAAGGACCAAAAACTGGGTGGCTTAAACAACAGAAATTTATTGTCTCACAGTGCTGGAGGCTAGAAATCCGAAATCAAGGTGTTGGCCATGGTTCAAGGGCCATGTTCCCTCGAACCGCGCTAGGCAGGCTGCTTCCAGGCCTCTCTCCCAGCTACTGGTAGCCTCAGGTGTTCCTTGGCATATAGATGGCGGATCTTCTCCCTGTATCTCTTCACTTCCTTTTCCCTTCGTGTGTCTGTCTTTGCGTCCAAATATCCCTGGTTTATAAGCCTATCAGTCATATTGGATGAGGACCTGTCCGAATGACCTCTTTTTAACTTGATTACCTCTGAAAAGACCTTATTTCCAAATAAAGTCACATTGTGAGGTTAGGACTTCAATATATCTCTGCGAGGGGACATGATTCAACCCATAATGATTCTGTTACGTTTCATAACCTCCTTCCCTCTGAATTCAGTTGACTTGTTGCTAGAGTACATTCTATTCTTTCACAGACCATTGTGGGTAGTAACTCTCTGAGTGTCTTTTAATTTTTTTGAAATGTATTGATTTGAGACAGAGAGAGAGAGAAGAAGAGAAAGAGGATGGGGGAGAGAGAGAAACATCGATCTGTGGTTGCTTCTTGTTCATGCCCTGACCCGGGGATCGAACCTGCAACCTTGACTGATCGGGAGGATGCTCTCACCAGCTGAACTACCTGGCCAGTGCCTCTGAGTCTTGCTCATCGGAAAATATCTTTATTTCACCCTCACAATTGGAATCTCAAAAATTTCTAATGATTTTTCTTGCAAAATTAGAAGACACTGCTCCTTCATCTCCCTGACTTCTGGGTTGCCGATGAGAAGTCTACCCAAGCGCCCCCCACCCCCACCCCGATTCCCCTTCGTTTTCTAAGCAGTGGCATCACTGGGTGCAATTTTCCCTGGGGTGACTTACTAGCAGTGTGACCTTGTACCAGCCACTCAGCTCCTGTGTATGCCAGTTTGCTCATCTGTAAAATGGGGGTAATAAGAGTATAATTATTACAAGAATAGAATGAGTTACGTGTAAAGTACCTAAAACTGTACTTGGCGTGGTGCTCTCTTTGGACTCATCATAGACATAAAATAGCCCTGACCGAGTCCTGGGCAGTGGGAGCTGTCCGAGCAGCTGCTGTAGCACAGTGCCCTACACAGGGCCTGGTGCCCCGAACCAGCGACCAATCTGGATGTCGTGTGAAGGAATGAAAGACGCAAGCCAAGCCCTGAGGCAAGCGACTCCACCACTGGGAGCCTCAGTTTCCCTAACTGTAGTCGCTGAAGTTGTGAGGATTCAGCAAGACCAAATAGACCCATCTTGAGATAGGTTGGTTCACGCATTCCATGAATTATCACACATTGAGCATCTACTATGTGCCAGGCACTTTATGAGCAAATCAGACCAAGTCCCTGTCCTGTGGAGCTGACACTCTCACGGGGGGTCCTAGACCATAAGAAGGAAGCACACAAATGAGTTTCAGAGAGCCATACATGCTATGGAGAAAATAAAACACAGCACTGTGAAGAGCAGGTGAGGAGGGAGGGGGCCAGGCAGCCACAGGAAGGAGGGCTCTCTGTAAGTTATAAATATCAACATCAACTAGATTACCATCAAAACCCAGTAGTTTCCCCCTATCTACGGTTTTGCTTTCCGTGGTTTCAGGTACCGGCGTTCCACTGCGGTCTGAAATATTACATGGAAAATTCCAGAAATGAGCAATTTATAAGTTTAAAATTATGTACTAGAAAAGATTGCCTCTAATTAATTTCTACTTATACAATTGATTCATGAGTACATTTGCTGTATTAGTTTCCTGCTGTGACCAAGTACCACAAGTTGGGTGGCTCAAACAACAGAAACCTATCGTGTCTCAGTTCTGGAGGCTAGAAGTCCAAAATCAAGGTGTTGGCGGGGTCATGTTCCTTCTCGCCGCGCTAGGAAGGCTCTGTTCCGGCCTCCTGCACCGTCCTACTCACACCCGCCCAGACATGAATCATTCCTTTGTCCTACGTGTCCACCTCACATACGCTCCCCAGCCCTTAGTCACGTAGTGGCCCGCTCCGTTGTCAGATCGACCGTGAGGTGTCACCGCGCTTGGGGTCAAGTCACCCTGGCTTTACTCAACAACTGCCCCAAGGGGCAGGGGCAGTGATGCTGGCGGTTCAGACATGCCAAAGGGGTGCGGATTGAGCACTTAGTGTGAGCTAAGGCCTCACAATAACCTCCCTCTTAGGTGTCCTTAGTTCACTTGACAAATGAGGGAACTAAGCTCCAGCGACAACGAGAAGGACCATTGAAATGTGTCTTTGAATCAATCCAAGGGCGGAGAGCGTTTCCAGAGAGTACAGCCTGGGCAGGACTCAGTTTCTCCCGTTGGGGAATGAACCGCCAAGGGGACCTGCAACGCGTGTCAATTCCGCCAGGGGGCGATGGCGCCCCACGAGAGGATTGGTGGTGTGGGGCCTCCATAGCTGGTCCGCCGGGACCCACGCGGGACCAGACTCCCGAGAAAGCGGCGTGTTTTGCTTCTCACGACACGTTTTTATTTCTCAAAAGTGAGGCAAACACGTCGCCGTGTGCGGCTAATGTAACTCTGAACCTATTTACATTAGTATGGGGGGGGTGCACATAGTTGCCCTCGGTTCAATATTATTTGTAAGTTTGATTTCTACACTCGATTCGCAATTGAGCTTTCGCACCCCGTGTTCGAATCTTCCCGGCTCCCAGAGTTGCGCGTTGGAATCCTCCAGAGGCCGGCCGCAACCCAAGTTCCCGCGCGACTCCTGAGTCCGGCGCTGCTCCACTCCCAAACCTTCCCCTAATCCCAACTTCGAGTTTTCCCTGCGCCCGGTGGGAGTGCTGTGGGGATGGAGAATATGGGGACCACCGCCCCCTAATTCCGTCCAGGAGGCTCTGGGCGGGAGACAGGCAGAGGCCGGAACGAAGGCTCTGGAAGCGGAGACACGGCCTAGGGACGCAGTGACCAGGCCGGTGTCCCCTCCCGCCTCTAAACTTAGCCGCGGTGACGCGCGGCCGGGCAAGCACTGCGGGGCTGAAGACACAGGGTGGGGGGGCAGAGCCAGGGCCGCAGCTCCGCTCCACGAACCTCTATTTATAGCGCCCGGAGCCCGAAATAGCGCGGAGTGGAGCGGCTGGGATGACGCGGGAGCTGCGGGGACTGACTCACCCGGACCCGAGCAACGCCCCCCCCCATGAGGGGCAGTAGAGGCGCCTGGCCCCGACCCCGCGCCCTCCCGGGCACCTCTGCTGCTGGGACATCCCAAATTTCTACTGGTCACCACTGTAGATGGATATAGAGCAAAAGAGAGGATCTGCAGCATGAGAGACTGAGGTTAGATCGGAGGTGGGACTTCCTACAAAGAGCACAGAATCTAGGAACTAACTTACACAAGAATAGAGGTTGGGAAGGAGGAAATGAACCAGATAGACACACCTCTTTGTCACCAGCAACAGGATAGAGGCATCTTGGGGGACAGAGGAATGGATACAATAACCTGGCCAGTCACCAGGCCAGGGCATGTCCCCTTCTCCACTTGCCATAGCTCCTCGCATGCCATTCCCACTCTCTAGAATGCCCTTCCCTGCCTACTCAGTCTTAAGAACTCATGCTTTCCAGGGACCTGGTACTAAGGGCAATCCCTCAGAAAAGAAACCTCTGTGACCCACTGGACTGGGAGCCCCATGAGGGCGGGGCCAGGCTTCTCCCAGCCATCACCATGTCCCCATCACTGCCCATCCCAAGACAGGTCTCTGGAGAAATTAATTGCATGAATAAAAAGTGTTGGTAATAAAAGAAAATGATGTTTCCCACGTTGCAATAGCAATGTGGATTGTAAGCAGCAGGCCACGGGGGATTCTGAGAGTTATCTCCTGTGGGTCTCCCCACAACCCTAGGGGGGAGGTGCTTTTGTTACTTTGAAATCATCACCGCCATGTTAGGAAGCAGAAACTGGGGCTCAGAGATATCTGAAGTCACCTTGCTAATAGTCCCAGCTGCCTCTTGCACCAGGTCGCTTGGCCCCAGAGGTGTTCAGTTCCTAGGATATTGTCTCTAGGCTCTAGAGAACCCAAAGCTAAAGGGGGATTCTCACAGTGCAGCCCATGACACCCGGGGCGAGGGGCGCCCAGCCCTCCAAACGATCCATGAGGTCGAAATGATTATCGTAGTAATATTAAGACACTTACCTGCCACTCTCACTTGTTCCTGAGTGTATGTGCAGCCTGCACAGTATCACGACAGACACGCCCAGAAGCAGGTGTGAGGACCCAGATGTCTTCTGTTGAGCCAGACATAAATGTAATACAAAAAAAAAATTGTTTTTAAGATTTTATTTATTTATTTTCAGAGAAAGGGAGGGAGAAAGAGAGGAACAGAAATATCAATGTGTCTTTGCCTCTCGCACGCCCCCTACTGGGAACCTGGACCGCAACCCAGGCATGTGCCCTGACTGGGAATAGAACCGGCGACCCTTGGGTTCACAGGCTGGCCCACTTAGCCACACCAGCCAGGGCAAATTATTTTTATTTAGTAATTAAATTTCTAATTTGTTCTGGAAATATGATTTTTAATTAAAACTATATGATTTATGTTGCCATGAAATTAGTTTTTATTACTTTTAATGAAGCAAATTGTTTCTGAACTATACTAGTTTTCATTTCCAATACAGTGAATATTGATAGGTATAATCCACATCAACAAAACTCTTTGGGGTCCTCAATAATTTTTACGACCATAAGGGACTCTGTGACCAAAAAGTTTAAGAATCATGGAACTAATTAATAATCATATAGACCTGATATTTGCCATGAAGAACAAGAATGTGGAGACAGAATTTTAACTGGAGGTGGGGAATGGGAGGACAGGAGAGTATTTCTGTCAAAGGAACATTTAAGAAGAGAGGTAAAAGATAACTGGAGGGAGAGATTTCAAGGCAGCAGGAACAGCTTGTGCAAAGGCCCTGTGGTAGGAAATTGCTAGCTGAGTCAGAGAAACATAAGCAAGGTCTGTGTAGCTGGAATGCAGGGAGCGTGCAGGAGAGAGAGACAGGCAAGAAATGAAGCTATGCAATCAAGGGACCAGATTGCTAAGGACTTAAAGGTTGTAGTAAACATTTGGGACTTTATTCTGAGTGGAGAGTGGACGGTAGGAGGCAAGGATGGAAGCAGGAAGCCCAGGGAGGAAGAGACTGCAATTGTCCAGGGAAGATCAGATGGCAGCCTGGACTAGGGTGATGGGGAGTCGAGAAGAATGCTTAGGTGTGAGGGACTGGCAGTAACATGAACCAGAAGAGCAGACTGGGGAAGGAGACTGAGAATTCTGACAGGGCCCCTGAGGGCTGCAGACACCTTTGAGACGTTACAGTGGGAATGTCAAGTACGCAGGAGGGAGCTCTGGGCTCAAGATTGAAATCTGAGAGTCACCAGTATACATGCAGATGGTACTTTTCCAATTTATTTTATTTCTATAATTTATAGTTGATTACTGCTATTAAATGTTGGTTGACCCTCTAACAGGCAATATGGCCAAGTTCTCATATTAAAGTAGTTTGTTGATTCTCTTAGGTTTTCCTTGAAAATGATCCAAATGGCAGTTTTATCTCTTTCTGTCTGATGTTTACACGCCATTTATTTTTCTTATCTTATAGCATTGGCAAAGACTTCCAGGACTACGTCCAATGGTAAAGTCGATCAGCTGTCATATACTCCACATCACAACTTTCTGAGATAACTTATCTCCTCATCCCCCTTGTACAGAAGGAGAAACTGAGACACATAGAAGTTAGTGTCTTGCCTGAGACCACACATCAGGTAAGCGACAAGATAGGACTCCAGGCAAAGCTTGTGTTCTCAACCACTGCCTTGAAATAAAACTCATTAAACATTCTATTTTTCTTTTCTTCAAGAAACGAAAAGAATCTTTTACTTTGAAAAAACAAGCCAAGCCAAGCCCAGCCAAGCCCATAATTGTTCAGTTGCTATCTTTTTCTCTTTAAGATTTTATTTATTTATTTTTAGAGAGAGGGGAAAGGATGGAGAAAGGAGAGAAACATGATGTGCGAGAGAAACAATGATGGGCTGCCTCTCTCACAACCCCCAGCTGGGGACCTGCCTGGCAACCCAGGCCTGTGCCTTGACCAGGAATCCAACCAGCCAACCTTTTGGTCTGCAGGCTGTTGCTCAATCCTCTGAGCCACACCAGCCAGGGCCAGTTGCCTTTTTTTTTTTTTTTTTTAATCCTCATCCGATGATATTTTTCTTTGTTGAGGAAGGGGGGAAGGGGGGGGAGGAGAGAGAGAGAGAAAGAATATCCATGTGAGAGAAGATCCTCTTGTATTCGCCCCTGATCAGAGATCAACACAGCCTTTCGATAGACCTGAGGACATGCCAACCACCTGAGCTACCCCGCCAGGGCCGTCATTCTGTGTTGGTTTAATGGGCAAATATCCTCCAAGTTTCCACAGAGACCCCAGGATGTCCGATGAGCTTCTGGGGACCCGAGGTCTGGTTTCCACTCTGCTGTTTCCAAGCCTGCTTCCTCCTGTGATGAGGCATCTGAAAGACACAGAGACTCTGCCTTCGTGGTGGAGGAGACAGGCCCCCAAACAGATTGCATTCATTTCCTGTGACTGCGGTAACAAATGACCGCAAACGGGGTGGCTTAAAACAACAGAAATGTATTCTCTCACAGTGCTGGAGGCCGGAAATCCTAAATCAAGGGGCCACGCTCCCTCCGACGGTTCTAGGGGAGGATCCTTCCTCGCCTCTTCGTTAATCCATCCCTGCCTCCCTGCTCCGTGTTCCCGTGGCCTTCTCCTGTGCGTCTGTGCCCAATCACCTTCTGCCTCTCTCTTGGAAGGACGCTTACTGTTGGGCTTAGGGGCCCACCCGGAAAATCCAGATCTGGTCTCCAGATCCTTGCCTTCATCCTGTCTGCAGAGTGTTTTTTTCCAAATCAGCTCACATTCACGGGTCTCATCTTGGGAGGTGAGGGGCATGCCACGCAACCCACTGCACAGATCAAAACAGAAAAAACGAAAGGAGGAAAATAGGCGGCAGAGTTTAGATTGGGAAGCGCCCAAAGCTTTTCGATTGGCCACGGCCATTCGGGCGCCGAATGCGGGCGCTCCCGCCTTGAGCGGGGAGAGTGGTCTGCACATCCACGCGTGGCTGTTAGGGGTTGTGTGCACTCCCAGGCTCTCCTGGAAATCTCCGCTCGGAGGGTGGGCAGTCTCGAAGGCAGTTTTTCATTCTTCAGCTGTTAATTTAAGAGGTTTTTCTCTTTCCCAGAACTCCGAATGATAATAAAAGCCAACACATAGTTTAAGGTGCTAGATTCTGTTCTAAGAGTTTCATAGCCAGGACTGTATTTGCTCATCAGAAAACACCCTGTGAGGTCTTGTTGGTGACCCCTTCTTTTACGGAGGGGTAAACTGAGGTGCACAGAGGTTGGGTTGCAGCTTGTACCCAGGATTATGTTCCAGAGCTATATTTGAAACCTGCAGTTTGGAGAGTGTAGGGTCTGGTTCGTGAGCCATGCTGTCTCCCGGAGGCACACGTCCCTTGTTAAGTCTGGAATTTAAGGAACACCGCCTCCCCGCGCCCCCCACGCCCCCTCCCCCCGGCCCCAGATCTGTGACCAGGCCATTGCCCACGGCTGGGCCACTGGCCACGGGAGGCTCTCAAGCGCTTAAAATGTGGCTGGTCCAAACTGTGAGTGAAAAATCCACACCGGATTTCAAAGACTTGGTGTGATAAAAAGAAGGAAAACTATCTTGCCCTGGCTGGCGTGGCTCAGTGGATCAAGTGCCAGCCTGTGAACCGAAAGGTTGCCGGTTTGATTCCCAGTCAGGACTCATACATCGATGTTTCTCTCCTTCTCTTTCTCCTTCTCTCCCTGTCTAAAAGTAAATAAATAAAATCTTTTTATTTGTAAGGTGGCCTCTAAAGGACACTCTGAATTTCCTGCCTCCATCCTACCTGGATGAAGAAGCTACTTAACTGAGAGAGGCCACAGAGCCACACAGGACTCGGAGGCCGCTCTATACATGGAATCTATTTTTATTCATAAATTACACACCCGTGTGCCCCTATTGAGGGTGTCACGAAGTTACCAAACAGATAAGGAATCAACATGACTGGATGAGCTGAGCGGCGCGAGGTCATGACTTCAAATCCTGACTCTGCCCGCTCCTTAGTCTGTGATCCCTTCGATGAGTCACTTGTCCCCTCTGAGTCTCAGTTTCTTCATCCAGAAACTGGGAGTGTTTGCTCCCGTCCTCTGAGGGTGCTGGGGACCGTGCATGCAAAGGACCCCCAGACACACTGCCTGGCAGAGAACGAGCTCCACCAGCCCAGTTTCTCCCGGGGAGGGGCCCGGCTTCGATGCGGGGAGCCACTCTAGGTTTCTCAGCGGAGGGAATGGTTGAGTTGGACCTTGAAGGACTGAAGTCAGATGCGAAAGGTATTTCAGAGAAGGGAAACCAAGCGTTCAAGTTTGAGAGGCATGCAGGAGCACGGTGCGTTTGGGAAAAGGCATGGATGGAGTTTGGGTATTGTTTCAGGGCATAGTGTGTTGGGGAAAGCGGGAAGGTGGCAAGGGATGGGGTTGAAGAAGGCAGTCCCATTGGGGTCACGGGGGGGGGGGGCCTTGCAGGGCCGGGGTCTGGAGCACTGACTCACTGACTGGGGAGCCAGAGCAGGTCCTGCCCTGACAGGAGCAGCTTCGTGGTTGCTCCTTTGTGGTAGCGAGGTCCTTCTAGAGAGACGTTGGGACTGGCAGGAGACGAGGGAGGAGTATAGGACACAATGAAGTGGGAATAGGGGGTCAAGCAGGGCGGGGGAAGAAGAACCTATGTTATTTATTTTTAGAGAGAGGGGAAGGGAAGGAGAAAGAGAGGGAGAGAAACATCACTGTGTGGTTGCATCACACCCCCAAATGGCGACGTGCCCCGCAACCCAGGCATGTGCCCCGACTGGGAATCGCACTGGCGACCCTTTGGTTCGCAGGTCCACACTCAATCCACTGAGCTACAGTGAAATCTTTAAAAGATAGAAAGGAAATGAGCGATGAGCTATGGGAGGTGAGCGGAGGAAAACATCCGGGCTGAGGCGCAGGCTGAGGTCCAGGAGATGGCATCAGTGTGGGACTATGTCTGAGCTGTAGAGCCCGGAGGAGGAGGCACAGGGAGTTGTTGAAGTCAGGGTGAAACCCTTCGGGACATCCAGGGGGAGGCACCCAAGGTCAGTGAGACACTTGGGTCTAGAGTACAGAAGAGACAGCAGGGCGGAGACTGGGAGGCCTTCAGAGCTCAGACGGTGCTGAAATCCTGACAGCGGGGAGAAAGTGGTGGGTGCACTGGGGTAACAGGCCCGCCAGCCTTCGATGCCTATGGAATGTGGCCCCGCCCAACAGAGCAGCCTGGGTGGCCAGGTTCTTACCCAGTCTGTGCCTGGGGACACAGAGATGAGCACACCCACACAGAGGAGTGCCTGCCCAGTGGGGGACCTACAGGCACGCAAGTGGCCCATGCCTTCACGGGGGCAGTGTGTGATGAATGGGGTCTTTAAGGGGTACAGTGATTTGTTCTCCAGGTTTAGGGGCAGTGGAAAGTGTCAGGACCAGTTAGCTCCTAGGGGGCTCTGCAGAGGAAAGTGAATTAATTAGGAGTCTCTCAGCTTGAAGTACAAACTTGTTTAGGGAAATGTATTGGATAACATTTAAAAAAAAAATTGCCCAAGGAGCCCTGTCCGGTGTGGCTCAGTTGGTTGGAGTATCTTCCTGTAACAGAAAGGTTGCAGGTTCAATTCCCAGTCAGAGTACATACCTAGGTTGCAGGCTCAATCCCTGGTCTGGGCACATACAGGAGGCAGCCAATCAGTGTTTTTCTCTCACATTGATGTTTTGCTCTCTTCCTTCCTCTCTCTCTCTAAAAGCAATGAAAAAAAATGTCCTGCGGGGAGGATTTGAAAAAAAAGGTCAAGGAGTAAACTTCTAGCTTCAGTCATAGCTTGATCCAGGAGCTCAAAGATGTTATGAAGACACTGTTCAATCTCTAGGTTCTATATTTCCCTGATTTTTCCCCCCTCAGGAAGACTTTCCTGTGTACTCACACCTTACCCTCTTAGTGACTCCAGAGGAGCCAAAGTCCTGCCCAGTGGGTCCATCAGAAGAAACGGAATGCTCTGATTGGCTGGACTCATGGCTGAGAGGAAAGGGAGGTGGAGAGACAGGTTTCCTCATCTTAGTGGGGCATGGAAACAGTACCTCATCCCCTAGGTTTAGGGTGAGGGTTCAGTAAAACAAGGCAGGTGAAGCATTTAGCAGACTGCTCTGCAAAGAGTTGGTGCTAGATACATGATAGCCATTATTATTATCTTTATCTATTGATTTTAGAGGGAAAAGGAGAAACATTAGTTTGTTGTTCCACTTATTTATGCATTCATTGGTTGCTCCTTGTATGTACTCTGACCGGGGATCAAACCCATAACCTTGGTGTATAGGGACAACGCTCTAACCAACTGAGCTACCCGGTCGGGGCTGGCCATTATTTTCTAAAGTAGTAATCAATATTACTACCTCTAATGATGAATGGTATCTATGCTCATATGCTGGGAGGGAACAAGCTCCTGGAACAGGATGGGAATCAATCTGAAGCGAACAATCACAAAATAGATGTTTATGCAATCTACATTCTGCAAGCCCAGTCCCCAACTGGGTCCTCTCCAGGTTTTTGCCTCAAGATCTGTGAAATGGGATGAAGGGATTGAATTAAACCAGATCCTTTTAGATGCCTGATCTCATCATTCAGGTTACAGTTAAGAGTCACCTCCTCAGAGGGAGACCTTTTATCCCCTTTATTTTTAGAGGAGAAGGGAGAGAGAAAGAGACGGAGAGAAGCGTGGTTGTGAGAAACAGCCATGGGTTGCCTCTCCTACAGGGATGGAACCTACAGCCCAGGCATGGGCCCCGAGCAGAATCAACCCAAGACCTTTCACTTCGCAGGAGGATGCCCAACCAAACCAGCCACATCCGTCAGGGTTCCCTTTTATTTTAATATATCACTAAATTTTACTTTCTCCTCAGTGCTGATCATACTCTGAAATCATCTTATGCATTTGCTGTGATTCCCCCATTAGAACTTCAGCACCAGGAGGGCAGACATCCCTGTCTAGTTCACTGCTGTGTCCCCATCTCCCGGCACAGTGCCCGGCACGCAATCGACCCTTGAGAATTTGTTGAACGAGGAGATAGATACTACTAATAAAAAGAAATAGCGCCTAGTTTTCTGGTAGGTAGTGAGTTCTCCATTAAGGGAGGTGTCCAAGGCGGAGCCTGAACGGTCATACTTTGCAATTCAGATTGCAAGGCCCCAACCAGCTCCTCTCCCGGCCTCAGTTTCCTCATTGGGAAAATAGGTGTGGGGGGTGTTGTGGGGGCTAGAGACTGGACTCTCGGTCCAGCTCCTGCCTGCGATCCCCGCGGGGGCCACCAGGGGGCGCGGCTGCCCCAACGTCCGCCGTCAGCCTCCGGAGCCCGGGCGGACGCGTCCCGATCTTCCTAGAACATTCTGAGCGCCGCGGGCTTCCAGGCGTCAGGGAGTCCGGGAGGTTGGAGCGGATGCGGAGCGTCCGGAGCCAGCGTTCCGCGCTCCTCGCGGTGCAGCGGGCGGCGGGAGGCGGTGACTCAGACGCGCGCCCCCGGACCCTAGTTCTCGCGAGGGGGCGCGCACGGCTTCGGGAACCCGCGCGACGCCGGCTCCATTTTTACCCAAGCGCTGCTAAAAATAGTGGCCTTACTCTGAGCCGAGCCCGAAATAGCGGCCCCCAGATAAGGCAGGACGACTCAGCGCTTCCGGGGAGCGGAAGGGGAGCAGCGTGGGGCGGCGGGGGGAGCGGCGCTGGACTCAGGCGGGCCCGCCGTCCCCACCCCGACCCGGCTTTCGCACTGTCCACAACTGCGACTCCAACCCCCATCCCACAGCCTGTCACCGGCCTTGCTTCTCTCTTGCCCTCTCCCTGCTTATCCCCTCGTTCCCTGTCTCCTGGCCCTCAGCCTCCATCCTCCGTCCCCGACCAGTGTGCCTTTCTCTATCCTAATCTTCGTTCCCGGCCCTGTCCCTCCCCGCAGCGCCCCCCCCCCCCCCCCCCCCCCCGCCGCAGTCCCCAGCATACTAACCCGAGACCATGTCCCTATTCTCCCTCCCCACCCACAGCACCAAGCTCGTGCCTTTCGGGACCTGACCCTGTCGCATTTCAGCGTCTAGGTGGGGAGGAGGGGAGGTCACAGGAAGAGGTCACAAGACCACGCGGAGGGCTGGGGGCGAGGCTCTGACTTCATGGCTTGTTTCTGGGGTGGACAGGGTGGGCTCAGGTCTGGGTCTGAGCCAGTTCCCTCATCCCGTGAGTAGCCTCGGGGTTCAGCCTGGGGCCAGGTGCAGGTCTGCAGTCACCAAGGTTGGAGTCCCTGGGTCGCCAGGGCCAGGGCCTAGCCTAGTACCAACTGTTCGGTTCACCAATCGCAGTTCCATTACGATTCTTGTCTGCTTTACAGGCCAGTGATTGGACACAACAGCTCCAGGCAGTGGAAACAGCCAGAACCCTGCCCTGGACCTAGGTCCCCCCTTCGTACTTTCCGTTAAGGCACCTTCCCATTCTAATAATCCTGTGACTCTTCCAGTGCCTACTCCAAGACTCAGCCTCAAGGGCCTTACCCTGCATTTTCCTGAGCTTAAAGGCAACACCGTCAACATTTCCTAGTCTCGGATACCTCAGAGGACAGAGGAACTGCCCTGTCCTGTACGTCCCCAGGGAGCAGGATGTCATGGACAGATGTCAATTCAAGCAAAAGTGCTTGGCTGTGGGTGGAAAGTAGCCTTCAGGGGGTGAAGTCCCCTTCAGTAGGGAACATCTCATTTCAGCCAGGAGCACAGTTGGTAGGTCGACTGGATGGCTGAGGGACTTAATCACCAGGCAAGGAGCTTGAACTAGAGGATCCTTTAAGGCAAGAAGGATCATGTATTTGGGATCGAGGAATTAGGAGACTGGAAAAGTGAGCAAGGCACAGACCAAATTGGGCCCCATGGGCTGTGGTGAGAAGCCTGGACTCCTCCCCCAAGGGCAGTGGGGAGCCATAGCAGGTTCTGAGTGGGAGAGGGACAGGGTTTGTGCTTTAGTAACCTCTTTCTGGCCACCTCCTAGAGGTGCACTGAGAAGGAGACTGGGAGAGGAGAAGCCTGGACCTAGGGAAGAAGGGAAGCAGGAGAAGGCAGATTTGAGAGACAGGAGGCAGGATGGGGCAGACTTGGCAGACTTGGTGGCTGAGAGGCTGAGGACAAGGAGGCACCCAGGATGAGGTACAGGTCTCCGCCCAGGTGGCAGGGTGGATAGTGGGGTCCTTCCTGAGATGAGACGCAGGAGGAAGGAGCAGGTGTGGGTGGAGATGCTTCGAGAAGTTTCAAAGTCAGTCCAGAGCTGGTAATTTTTAAATAATAAAAAAAAAATGGGGGGGAAACATTGGCAAACCCTTTTTCAAGGTTTATACCCTTTTGTAAATTTCCCTCCTCCCTCTGATCCCCACTTCTCACTGTTAACGGTTTCTTTCGTATCTTGACAAATAGGATTCACTGAGCTCTCACAATGTCCCCAGTTGTGCTCCTCTGTCACAGAAGTGACCTGGCTCCAATGACTGCACCTGGCTTGTGGGCCAGACGCCACTAATATGCCCATTTTAGAGAGGTGGGCACTGAGTCTTGGAAAGGTGTCCTTTCGAGGCCTGGCTTTGAAGGCTTTTCAAAACTGAAGGCACAGGAGCGGGTAAGATCAGAGAGGGAAGGTGCAAAACACAGCAGCCCAGGGACCTGGCAATGGGCATCGGGGAGTTGAAGGAAGGCTGCCTGGAGGAGGAGTGAGGGTAACCAGGAAGGTGCCTTCCAAAGCCTTCTGATGAAGGATCTAAATCAGTCCCTTCAGGAAGCTGAGGTACAATTAACAGCCTGGCAGTGGCCCCTCTTCGGGCCTGCAGGGCCGCAGAGGTGTTCATTGGAGGGACTGCTTGATGACATCTCAGGGACACGACAGTAGCACAGCAGCTCTTATGACGTCTGAGTGATTCGCCATATGCCTGTTAAAACCAGCATCTCTAGTCATGCCCTGGGTGGGGGGTGGCTTCGAGGATAGGAGGAAGTGACTAGCCATGGGGTGGGGCTTGGGGTGACAGGGATGCAGCCACACAGGGACCAGGGACTCAGGAGCTGAGAGGTATGCTCTGCCCCCCTGCACTAGGGAAGAGGCTCTCACGGTTGAGTGTGAGGGTCCACGTTTGCTGGCTGTGTGTGAAAGCGTCTGCCTTCATGGAGGTGTGGCTGGGATGCAGTCTGGGCTCAGAGTCAGGGGTCGGTCCAGGAACTTGTTTGCTGCAGCGTCCCCATCACCTAGGATGGTAGCTGGCACACATTAGGGGTTCAATACATCTTAATTAAATAACTCAAATAAAAGGAATCAGCACTCTTTATGGGCTCAGTTTACTCTCTTGCCTAACAGCCTGGATCATCTGGCCGTGTCAGCCAAACCCCTAACCCAACCCAGGGCTGCGTCCCAGTCCTCAGGCTCCAGGGAGGTGGAGGTGAGCAAGAAAAGGAATTTGTTCCTCTGGTGAACTCCGCCCGCTTATGATCTCACAAGCCACTCAGGGATCCCGACCTGTGTCCTTCCCTCGGGACGGGGCGTGGAGAGGAACCCGGGAGTCCTGACTCCGGCCCCTCCCCCGAGCCTAGCAGCGTCGCGTCCCCAGGGGTGTCACCGGACGTCCTGGCCCGCCGGGGACAATGGGCAGGGAGCGCAGGCCCTTCGGGAGCCTGGAAATGGCAAGGGCGCCCCCTCCTCTGATTCACCCTTGTTTCCGGCCAGTTTCAGCCTCCTCCTCAGGGATCCTTCTGTCCTCCAAACCCTCACCCCTTACAATCCGGTCTTTCTTTGACCCTGCAAATCTGTCCTCTGCCCCTGGCCTGCCCCAATTTCCTCATACCGTCACTTGTGATTCCCGGATGCCCTACATTTCCAGTTTCCCGTGCCTTCCTTCACTCACCCATCTCGGGGCCCCTCTCCTGGCTTCTTCAAAATACCCCCCCTTTCTATTCCCGCCCTTCCCATGGCACCCCAAGCTCCCTCCACGATCTGTCTTTCCTAAACCCTTCCCCACCTTCCTTTAAAACAGACCCCCTAGTACCCTTTCTCGTCCCTAATCCCAGTCCGCCAAACCTCTCTTGTCTCCCCGAAACTGCCCCATAGCTTCCCCCAGTACTCCCCACCCCACCCCACCCCACAGCCCCAAACAACTTCGGGTCCAGGCCCCTCCCAGCCCCAGGCCCCGGCCAGCCCGAGCCGCTCCCCGGCCGGCTCCCACGCCCGGCGCAGGTTCCCAGGCCTCCCCCTTCACGCGGTGGCCTAGAGACCCAGTTTGCGGTGGCAAAACATTGGTCTCCGGGCAACAGGCCCCGCCCACCCCGGGCAGCCCGTTGCGAGTCCCGTTGAGACTGCTCACGTGGGTGGGGCTGGGCGCCCGGGGCCCTATCCCCGCAGGGCGCAGAGACTGGGAGACCCTGAGACAGCAACGGGGAAGTAGCCTGCTTCCTCTAAGAGAGAATGGGGGGGGGGGGGTCCCTGATTGAATCCCCCTTCCCCGCAAGAAACTTGGAGACGTTCTGGAGACTGAAGCCACGTGGGAGCTGTCTGGGACGCAGTGATTAAGAGAGACCACTAGACCTAGTGATCAGGGATCCAGCCCGGAAATAAATGCGGAGATAGTGAGAGAGGAACACAGACAACCTCAGGCCGGCAGGGACGCTCCTAAAGGCAGGACAATCTGCCTCTGGTCCTCAGGGCCTTTTCACTCTGTCACAGGGAGTTCCCTGGACAGAGTCTATATCTGAAAAATGGGTAGCACTTAGCAAATCGGGCTTTTGTGACAATAGGGGTGTGGAGAGGACAAAATTCAGTGCATTAGCCCACCTAGAGCTTGTAGCATAATTCCTGGCACATACCGTTCGTCGTTCATTCTTGCAACAGATATTTATTGAGCACCTACTATGTGCCGGGCCAGGCACTGTGTGGTAAGTGCTGGATATACAACAATGAGCATGACAGAACTCTGTCCTCCCGGGAGCTTACACTTTGGAGGTGGGGAGGGGGTGGGTGCTGAACAAAACATCAACATAAATAAGCAAATTACATAGCACTCAATTTCAAAAGCAGTAATTGCTGGGAAAGCAGAGAGGGAAGGAGGCGTGGGGTTGGCATTTCACATATATTTTACATTACATATATATTTGCCATCACAGATCTTTATTTTAAGGGATTACTATACAGCCTATGTTCATTACATGTGGCATAAAAGAAAAAACCCTGCACTTTCAAGCTGGAAAAATAGATAGATAGCTCGTTTTGAAAAAATCTTTTTAAATGTAACGAGAAAAAGGTCTGGCAGCATGGTTAGCTCCTGAGAAAATCAGTGCAAAATGGAACGGCGCGAGCCCACACGGAGGGTGGGAAAGTGATGTAATATGTGACAATAAGTCAGAGTAATACTTAAACTCAGTCGTTTGGAATACAACTTGAAAAGAAGCCCATTCAGGGGTTGCCATTTTATTTATTCTGTAATAAACTTTTAAAAAAGATGTTATTTACTTTTAGAGAGAGGGGCAGGGAGGGAGGAAGAGAAGGAGAGAAGCCCTGATGTATGAGAGAAACATGGATCACACATGCCCTAACCAAGACCGGGCTGCACCCTGCACCTGAAGCCCAGGCATATGCCCTGACCTGCCCTGACCGGTAATCAAACTGGTGACCTTTCGCTTTGTGGGGATGACACTCAACCAGCTGAGCCACGCTGGTCAGGGCCAGGGGTTGCCGTTTTAAACAGGTGGTCAGGGCAGGCCTACCTGAGAAGGTCATGTTGGAGCACAGACTGGAAGTTGGTGAGGGAGAAGTCATGCAGGTATGTGGGCCAAGAGTGACCCTGCCCAGGGGAACAAGCAGCAAGTGCAAAGGCCTTCAGGTGGAACATGCCTGGCGTGTTGGAAGAACGGGGAAGAGGCTGGTGTGGCTGGAGCAGAGAGTACAAGGGGAGGGGAATGGCAGAGATGAGGTCAGAGAGTCAGGGCAAAGGGTGCAGGACCCTAGGGGTCACCATGAGGCCTTTGACTTTGAGTGAGTCAGAAGCAATGGGAGTGTTCTGAGCATAAGACGGACATGAACTGACTTTGATTTTAACAGTGTCCCTCTGGCTGTATGTGGGTGGGAGTCAAGGGTGGAGGCCTGGGGAACAGCCAGGACCCCAGGCAAGATGGGGATGGTGACTGGGTCTGGGAGTAGCAAGGATCCGATTCTGAAGGTATTTGAACTTAGAGCCACAGAATTGGCTGACGAGCACATTCATGACAAGCCCTGAACAGATGGCCACAGTTACCGTTTTGGTAGGTGGTGCTCACAGACTTCCACAGAAGTCTCTAACGTCCCCATTTGACAGATGCAGAAACTGAGGCCCAAAGAGGCCCCTCAGCTTGCCCAAGGACTCACAGCTCAATCTGGCTCCAAAGATGGTAGCTCTCTATGAGGGTGGCTACTCCCAAGTCAGTACACTCAGATACAACACCCTTAGTGCCTAGAGGTACACCGAACTCTTTCACGTGGGTCCTAGGGACCGCTGGATCAATTCCTTCATCAGCCACACCCAGTGGGTGTAGAACGTCGTGGCTCAACAGGAGAATGTTACCTGACTGGTGTTCCGGTTGTCAGGCAGTCATCCACGCTGGCCTGGGACACTGTCTCCGAGGCAGGCAGGTACATGTAGAGAGGGTCCACCCAGAACCTCCCAGCCCAACGTCTGCCTCCCACACTTAATCCCAGCACTGGACCTGGCACACCCCAGTGCTGCCTGCAGTGACCTGTTAAACAGTCACACGTTTGCACGCAGACAGGTACGTGGCCATTGTGGAGGCGTGTTTTCAGGAGGTGTGCAAAACACATACACTTTATCTCTTTAGGTCTCTGTATCTCCCTGTCTCTGCCTTGCTATCTTTGTCTCTCTCTGACCCCACCCTTACCTAAAGCTCTGTCTCACTCACTCCCCACACTCAGCATCATCTACCTGCAGTAGAAATCACTCTTATCCCTGGCTGTGTGTCTCCAGGGAATCTCACCTATTATGTGGCATCAGAACCAGGCAGTGGAACAAGTATGTAGAGGCCCCCAGGCCAGCAGTTCTTGCTGGCTGCTCAGAATCACCCATGGAGGATCTCGGGGCTGGAGAAATCCACCTTTAAAAAGCTCCCTGGTGATTGGGGCTTGTATTAGTTACTCCTCCACATTTTGAAGACAGGGAAGAACAGAGGCCCAGAGAACAGAGAGCACACCCCAACTTCACACAGCAGTCAGCTGCGCGTGGCTTCTAGATCGGCCTCTGAATTCCTTCAGGAACAAGTAGGGGAGTTAAATTAACTAATAGAAGGGAATCGCAGAGACAACACGGAGAGACCCAAATATATATAGAGACTTGGAATCTAGAGACTCAGAGAAATAAAGGGGGTGGGGAAGGAGGAGACCCAGAAAGGACTCAGGGAAGCAGAGACAGATGCACAGCGATGCTGAGACAGAGACAGAGAGGCAGGGGTTTCATAAGGTGCGGAATGAAATTGAGACCTCTTAAGAGACAGAGACTGAGAGAGACAGACAGCCATTTAGGGGAATAGACCCCAAGGGGGGCACATTGTCTTTTCA
Organism: Desmodus rotundus; assembly: GCF_022682495.2. Lineage (NCBI taxonomy): Eukaryota > Metazoa > Chordata > Mammalia > Chiroptera > Phyllostomidae > Desmodus > Desmodus rotundus. Next base: position 42,954,398 of record NC_071398.1, read on the forward strand.
ACAAGACGAGGTATACATCGCCCATGTTTTATAGGCCCTACTTCCTAGAGGCAGGTGGTGCCATAGCTTGGCAGTTGCCCCCTCCCCAGGCCCGATATGTAGGATACACATTAAGTACGTTTATGTCACGTGCCCTCTGTACAGCACCTAGGAGCTTTACGCAACATAACCTGTGAGTCACACTGTAGACACGGGGCACTGAACGGACAGACCTGCCTGAGAAAGTGACTTGGTGAGATGTGAGGGATCACCTCCTCACTGAAGAGGAAGCAGAGGGTCAGAGAGGGCAAGGCACTTGCTCCATGTCACACAGCGAGGATCCTGGCAGGACAAGGATTCCAACCATTTCAGCCTGATTCCGTAACCTTTGCACCCCAAGACACCAAGGTGGGATGACTGCCAACGCCCGACCACGTGCTCCTTCACAGAGTGCAGGTGATCATAAAAGCACCAATAATGGTACAACAGCCCCTGTGTATGGAGCGCACCGTGCTGCAGTAGGTAATTTAGAAGTAAAGACAGAACTCGGTAAACAACATGATTACACCAGCTGTGTACAGAGCACTTACTATGTACCAAGTTCTTAGCAGGATTTCATAAGGTTACAATTCTGGAGGTCGGTGATGTTATCACTCCCATTTCAGGAAGGAAAGAGGCCCAGAGAAAGGAAGGCACGTGTCAAGGTCACAGAGCGGGTATTTGAACCCAGATCTTGTTGCCATTTATTTCTGCCACCCACTGCCCTGCAGACGTGCCCACAAGCACGCCTACAATCTAATATCTAACAGTAGCATCTCAAATACTTTTGTTCAAATACCAACAGCTCCGGCCTCATATTCTTTCTCTGCTCCAGGGGCCCAACCCAGCCTCCAATCGCCTACACCCCCCTGACCTCTAGGGAGCGACCCTCTACTTTCCCCTAAACACCTCAGTCCAGCCGCTGGGCCGGGCCTGAGACGGAGCCCGTAAAATGTTCCTGCCCCTTTAAGAGAACGAACAGTCGGCCGGCGTTGCGCCACGACGGTTGCCAGGCAACGTCAACAAACGACTGGGCCGCCGTCTCCGCGCGCACCAACCCCCCCGCCCGCGCAGACGTGGTGACGCGACGGGCTGTGGAACGCCGTCGCCTAGCAACAAAAAGGCTGTTTGTCCCAGGCCCGGCAGCTCAGCCGCACGGGGCGCAACCAGAACGGGCCCCGGCAGACGGAAGGGCCGACGGGGAGCCTGGGGTTGGGGGGGCCTGCGGTGATGGGAGCGGGGGAAAACTGGGTCCCCAAATTGCCGGTTTCCCTTTAGACAGCCGCCGTCTGCTTGTCGCCCGCTCCTCCTGTCTGACCCTGACCGCCTCCGTTCCGGTATCTGTCCGTCTGCGCCCCCTCCTCCCCGGCATGTCTGTCTATCCCCCAGTTTCCCGCGCCGTGGCTGTCTCATATTGTCCCAAAGAATAACAACCAAAATAAATATAAGCACACTTCTCTGGCCTGCCGCTTTTGCCTCAAACTCCCGGATAGGATTGGAGTCCCAACTAGTGGAGACAGAGGCGCTCGGTGAACAACCTGTACCCACACACTCACTAGGGACCGCAGCCCGAGAGCTCCCTCCTCCCGTTCCTTTCCCCGCTGTCCTCGGGTTCTCTTGCCTGTCTTCCTGGAGCCTCTCATCAGTCAAGGCAGTCGGCGGTCCTTCCATCCTGTGTCCGGGAAGCTGTCCACAGCTGGGAGGTTCTAATAACTCATCCCCAACACACACCCCCACCACCCCTATCCAGTAGCTTCATGTGATCAGAGGGCTGGGGCGAATCTCCAAGCACAGAGGAGCAGTGGGGTGTGTGACAGTGTGAATGGTTGTGACTGTAGGTGAGTGACTCTGCCTGTGACAGTGTGTACATTTGGTATTTCCTGTGTGACAGCATGATCGTGAAGGCTTGCTTTGTGCGAGAGAGCAACTGCCGGACTGAGCGAGTGGCTCCTGCCGTTTGCATTTGTGTGTCTGGATGTATTTGGAGCCCTGCTGACTGTGTGTGTGTGTGGTTGTGAGGCTCAGCGTGGTCCTATTTGAAACAGTGAGTGTGTAAATATTATGGATGTGCGTGGTTTTGCCCGTAGCTTGCCTTGCTGATCTCTCTGTACTCATCATGTGTAACTTTTCAGGTACCTGTGTTTGTGAGCGCATTAGCTCTGGGTTTTCTCTTTATCGCCATTACAACATTTAGCACAATCTCGAATCCTATATTTGTTTGTTTACTGGCTGCCTGCCCCACTGGACTCTGCGCCCCTTGAGGAGAGGGCCCAGGGCTGTTGTGGTTCCTGGCACCACCCTGCACACAGTAGGTACTCAGTAATTATTCACTGAGTAAACGAATCAATGACTCACGTGTACGAGTCAAGTGCACACGTCTATGTAACTGTGTGAATGCTTCGCTTCTGTGTTTCTAGTGGATGGTCTCCCGTGTGTGCCCTTGCGCCCTGTGTAGCTCTCAGTCCGGCACTCTCCTCGCTGGGACACATTACAGGGCTTCAGTCAATGTCTGCGGACTCGAACTCTGTGGCTTCCTCTGTATTAGCATTAGGACCTCTCTGTACCTCAGTTTTCTCACCTGTCAAATGGAGACAATAATTGTACCAACTCATGGGACTGTGAAGGGGACTGAATGAGTTCATACAGAGAGCACTTAGAAGTGTAAACAAAGTTACAAAATCCCACTTTGTCAGCAGTATTCTTACTTCCTCTTTGTACACCCTGTATACACATGTCCAGAACTCAAGTCACGGGTCCAGGCGTGTGGTCCTGAGCTAGTGAGGACCACCCTACTTCTGGGTCAGTCTCAATTCTGTTCAATGGGCATGGTAACAGGCCTCCTCCAAGGGTGGTGGTGACCAAGTCAAGCTACGTCTGGAAGCCTCGACCCTGGTGTAAGTACGCAGTGGGCACTCAGTGTCTGCAAGGCCCGGTCACGGTCGTCACTGAGCTGCTCAGGTTCCGGGAAAGGCAGATGCGGGGTGCCATCTGGGGGTGGAGGGAGATTCAGATCATTCCCTGGGACTGGAGATGGGGAAAGTCAAAGAGGGAAGGAAGGAAGAGTGAGCACCAGCTGAAGCAAGCTGATTGAAGGTCACATTCCAGGAAGGACTACCTCCAAGGACTGTCTGGGGCCTGAGGATGAAAAGACACTGGAACTGTTGGGAGAGCTGCCTGGTGGGAGAGAAATCGGTCTGAATCTTGCAGGCTGGTGGAATTTGAGGCGCAGATAACAATAGCAATAATAGTAACACACAGTGTACAGACTCTGCCGTGTCTTTCTGAGGGTTTTCTGCCTTGTTCCCAGCTCTGTCCCCAGGGCCTAGAGTGCCTGACACAGGGAAGGTGAGGAGTAAATGTGTTTGAATAGCTGATTGATTGAATGAATAAATGAATGAGTGAGCTTCATTCCAAGACAATCTGTCAATTCTGGTCTTGGGGGCAGGTGCGGAGGGCCTGCCAGGGCTGGCATGGGGCCCTAGCCTCTGGGACCCGCCTTCTGCCTATCCCCCAGCCCTCTCTGTTCCCACAGTTCAGGGCTGCGGAGGGTGTGGAGAGGGCCGGGAAGGGAGCAAGAGAGCCGAGAGGCCACCGCCTGCCCTGGATATACGCCCAGAATGTCTTCAGGATACAGAGGGTAGCTCAGGCGCCTGAGTCACCTCGGAGAAAGGAGAAACCCCGGCCGGCCGCATACCTGGTCGCTGACATCATCTGGTCAGGGCACCCCCGGTGGCCCAGACAAGCGGACTGAATCACAGGCAGAATTCAGCCACAGCGGGAGCGGGCACGTGGCCTACTGTGACCTCTACAACACCCCCGCGTGGCTGTCTGGCTTCGGGGCCTGGGCAGGCCACACTGGGGTCAGTGAGGGGACAGGGGGCCTGAGTCAGGAACCCGCTGGCTACAGCCGAGACCACCATCTGTAGGCGCCTGTAAGAAGGAGAGTGTGGGTAGGAGAGACAGTGGGGAGGCCCCGGGCCCAGAGGAGGAAGTCCTTGTGGGTGTGACCGGGAGGCTGTGGGTTGTGGGTGGCGGCTGGATGACCCGCTGGGGTCTGTGCTATTGCGCAGAGAACCACGGGGTCGGGGAACGAGGGAATCGCCATACAGTGTGCGAACGCAAGCACTGCACGCACACGCGGAACCCCGGAGTGGGGAGGCCCGGCCTCCCTCCACCCCAGGACTCTGTTGCCTCACTGCGTGGGTTGACACGGGGGCCTCACTCCTTAGGAGCCTGCAGGTTGGGCAAATTCCCTAAGGGCTCAGGCCTCCGTTTCCTAATCTGTTGAGTGGGGGCAATAGAAATCATTGGTGCTAAAACAGTGTTGGCCAGGTTGATGGAGTCTCAGATATGGCGGCTCTGTGGAGGGAGGGTTTGGGGGGGAGCCGCTGGTGGCCTCTGCTTGCCTTGATGACAGATGCTTCAGTTCCTCCCAGTACGCCACTGGTGCCTTTCCAGCTGCTGCCCCGCTGCTGGAGCTCAGAGGGAGTGAGCCTGAGCAGACAGACAGTGAAGAGGTGGAGTTTGAGCCAATGCCTAAAGAATGCACTTACTGGATTACATGGGAAAGAAGAAGAGATGGGCCCGAAAGTCCTCATGGAAAGGACTTGAAAGCTGTGATGTGAGCTCCTTGAGAGCCGGATTAAAGCCTTGTATTGTCATGGCAGAACCAGCTCAAAATGCTCCTACAAGATATGGAGTTGCTTTTCGGAGACAACAGCCCAAAAGCACGTGTCATGCAGCAGAAGCACGTGCAGAGGAGAGAACTTTGACCTCCAGCTGCACCCAGAATCAAAGTCTTGTGCCCACCCCCCACCCACTCCTGCCAACCAAAGTGCCGAGACATAACCGGAACTTGAACACCATAACCCTTTCAGAGGCAAAGGGTCCGTTGTCCAGAAAGATCCAATGCTGACGCCCCTTTACGGTAAACGGCCACGTTCCAAGGTTTATCCAATTAAAACTTTCCCACCAGCACGTCCACATGCCTGTTCCCCTGCATTAAAAACCCTTCACCTAGTCCAGTGGGCAAGGCGAACCTGAGGCACTGTTAGGTCCCCTATCTTGTCACCTTTGCAATCAATAAACCCCTTTACTTGAAAGGAAGAAAAGACAAAAGAAAAAGAAAAGAAAAAAAGGAAAAAAATCATTGCCGCCATGATGACATACACTTACAGGGCACACACTTTCGGGCAGGCGCTGCTCTAGGCGTTTCACACACAAACTCGTTTACTCCTCAAAACAAGGCAAGGAGGGAGATGCTGTTATTACTCCCACTTCACAGATGAGGAAACTGTGGCTCAGAGAAGTGATGTGATTTGCCCAGGGTCACACAGCTAGTGCCGTCCTCATAGGTAGTGTTATTGGAAAGGTTAAGCAAGAAGTATAAAGCTGTATAATGTAGCACCTGACACATGGTTTTCTCAAGTGACTATCAGTTATACTGTTAATACAACACATATTTTCTTCATACTAAGTCTGGCTGGGAAGATCTCCAAAACAATTTTCCTCACCACCTTGGTCCGGTCCTTCCTCTTAGCTTCCCACAGTCTCTCCGGCTTCCACTTTTTTGGTCTTGCATGTCCACTTTGTCCGTTAGGCAAAGAGTGCTCTTGGGGATTTACTCCTTATCCAAAATTTTTCAGGACTTGTCATAGTTGGCCAGACCCACCTCCACCAGAAAGCCCTCCAGGCTTGCTCCAGCCTCACAGAGCCAAGCAAGTGTGTGAAGGCTCTTTGTTCTCACGTGATTGTGGGTGGACCTCACCTCTGCACAAGTGTGGATACCTAAGAAATTCTAGGAGTCCACAGCTCTGGGGGTCTCACTGTGGCAGCAGGGGTGCCTGGCTCTGCCAGTTGTGTGTCTGTGCAAAGGTGTGTGCCTGTCGGTCGGTATATGTGTGGTTTGGTGTGCATACACCTCTGTGATGTATATGCACAACAGCGTGTGTTCATCTCTGTGTGTGCAACTAAGTGTTCACTTAGATGTGTGCTGGTGCAAAGGTGAAAGGTGTGTGAGGGTATATCTGTGTTTGCGTCAGACTTTCTGCTTCCCTGGTTTGGACTCTGTGAACCAAGCCTCCTTCTTCCCACCGCTGACAAACACGTCCAATCCCATCTCACTCCACCCCTGGGAAGACCCTGGGTCATCAGCTCAGCTCACTTCCTCCTTGGGAACAGGCAGGCCGACTGTTCATCAACACCTGGAGCCAGGCCCCCACATCTACATACAGCCTCCCTGCCTGTAACTAGTTTATAACATCTTTCCCCCCTCATTCAAACATGATGGCAAAGGAACAGAGAGGTCCAGATATGTCTGTCTGCGACTGCCTATCAGAGTTTATAAAAGAATAAATGAGTGAATGGAGATTCATGTAACCGAGTATTTATTGAGCACCTACTGGGTGCCGACACTGTGCAAGGGGCATGGTGGTAACTAGGATAGCCACAGCCCAGCGGGGGAGGCCAGCCTGGCACGATGATGAACCCAGATAGACAGAGCTGGGAGGGGCCCCTGGGAGGTGGGGAACTGCCCCAGCCTGGGGACCAAGGAGCTTTTGGAGGAGGGGATACAGGAGCTGAGACCTGGAGGAAGAGAGTAGGAGCCAGAAGAGACAAGAAAGAGTGTTCGAGGCAGAGGAAAGTGCATGTACAGAGGCCTGCAGATGGAGGAGAGCTACCATGACATCTGGAACACTGAAGAGGAGTGGAGAGAGGCGAGGCTGGGGTGGTCAGCACCAGCCAGGACATGCCAGGCCTCGTGGGCCTTGGTGAGGGAGGAGTTTCAATGCTGGGGAATTGGGAGGGTCAAGCTAAGTGAGGCACCAATCTGAACCATCCTGCTGTCCTGAGACTCCTACAGACACCCCCAACAGGAGGCCTCCAGGATTGCTCAATGGGGAGCTGGCCCAGCCAGCCAGTAACACTCACTATTCATTGCTGGGCAGTGAGGAGCCAGTGGTTCGTGCTAACCTGCCTGGTTCTGCCCTCACGGAGGTCACAGTCGTGGCAGCGGGACACAAACCTGCACAGCCCCTCCTCTCATGCCTTAGAAAGGCTCACAGACTGTTCTCTTGGAGCCAAAGCCTGGGCATCACCCAGGGCCTTGCTGGGAACACAGCAGACCACACCAGATTCCCAGGTGCACCGATAATACTCACAGCTGAGCAGCGCTGCCCTTGGTCTCCTCCTCTGTGCAATGGGATAATGAGAGAACCTGTGGATGGGGCCGCAGTGGCGCGGGGATTACCTGAGGTAGTGCGTGTGAAGGCCTGAGCACAGCTTACTAAGCGTTTGCTTTCAGAAGCTCCTCCTCCTCCTCATTCTTGTTACTAAGTCTTAGAGCCCACTGTCATCCAATCTCCTCGCCCTGTGCCTGGGGAGGCTGGGAAACAGGGCAGCGGGGATTTGCCAAAGGAACTGGTGGAAGGACTTGCGGAGGCCTGCCTTTGGCGGAGTTGGCCCAGGGCTGTTCACAGCATGTGCTGAGCAAGCAGAGCTGGCACTGCCCCCCCACACCTGTGGGGGTGGAAGGCTCAGGGTTCTCCCTGCCTGCTCCCCATGTGGAGCCAAGCCCTGGGGAGCCAGCTCAGGGGTCCTGCCCTCTCTCCTATACCCAGGTCCTCCTCCTCCTGGGAGCCCCCCAAATTGAGCCCCATGGAGAAAGACTTGCTTTGCCCACCCCATGCGCTGTGGGTGGGTGTGCCTGCCTAAATGTGTGTTTGAGTGAGAGTGTGAGTGGGGCGGGGCAACTTTTCCTCGGACACAGTTGGCACAGTGCTAGGGCCCACAACATTAGGGGCCCGAGGAAATGTTTAATGCTCTTTAAAATCTGAAGAAAAAACTGAATTTATAGGGAAAAGAAAATGTTTTAATGTATAAGGTTATTTGTCTTTATATCATTGCAGTCATGAAATGTAATTTTAAAGATTGTTTTTTTTTTGGAGGAAGAGACCCAGGAAGGCGGAAGTGCCAGGAGCCTGTGGAAGTTGCAATGCTTATTGATTTTAGAGAGACGGAGAGAGAGGGGGAGAAACAGCGATGTGACCAACCGGATCCACAGCATGGTCACGTGCCCTGGAACGGAGCCTGCAAGCTTTTGGTTTGAGGGACAGTGCTCCAGCCAACTGAGCCACACCACACACCAGCCAGGGCAGGGTGACGTGCTTCTGTCAACAAACTAAGCCCCTACAATGGGCCAGGTGTGTTCCAGAAGCCTTATGGATATTCAGGGAATCCTCCCAGCAGCCCCACAAGCTGGGCACTGTTCTGTCTTCTTTCCCAGGTGAGGAGACAGGCTCTAGACAGCAATGGCTCAGGTTCACCGGGCCACTGACCGGTGGGGCTGGAGCGTAAGCTCAGGCTGCTTAGATGCCGGGTCTGTCTGTTGGCGTGTAAATGCCCAGTGTTTACATGAGTGTTACCATCTGAGTGTGCCTACACTGCCACACATAACTCGCTTAACAGTCATTAAAGTCACAGGCTCTGAAGCTCCACGGGTTGCATTCTTACCCCAGCTCTGCCACTCAGCCTCTGTGTGACTGTAGGCAAGTGACTTCGACTCTCTGGGTCTCCCACGTCTTTGCCTATAAAATGACAATTCCTACCTCACAGGAGTGTTAAATAAATGAATATGAGTGCTCATTGTTACTGTTGTATGAAAAACACCCATGTGCACCTGCAGTGAAGGTGTTCCTGTAGCGTGAGCCATGTGTGCTGGCAACCATATGACGCTGAGTGTTTCCATGTACCAGTATGTGTGAAGCTGTTTCTCCATGTGGCTGCGCATGCAGCCGTTTGCGGGTGAATGCCTGAATGCTGGAGTATGCCAGTGGCTCTGTGGGTGTATGGGCCGCTTGTGTGGGGGTGACGGTCTTTGGGCAGCCAGGCTACATACTTGGGTGTCTCCTTTATTCCGCGGACACAGATGAGGGGCTTAGACAGGACAGGGGAATGAGGGATCACTCCCTGTCTGATGCTGGGGCCGAGTCACTGCCTGCTGGTGGCTGGTGTGTCATCTCCTAGTTCCTGTCCCTACTTCCAGACTGGTAGCAGACAGAGGAGGCGTGGGGGAATAAGGTAGAGGGCAGTCTCTAGGCTAGGATTTGGTCTGGAAACCTCCGCCTTACCATATTGCCCCCAGTGTCCCCCAGCCTTCCATGTCTCCGTACCTCCTCCCAACGACCGAGGCAAAGAATCAAGACTCTCCTGGGAATCAGGAACTACCTCCACCCCCACCCCCATCCTGCCTCAGATGTGCGGTGTGACCCTGAGCCAGACGCTCCCCTTCTTGAGCTTTCGGGATTCAACAGTTTGAAAGTGATTCTCCCTCTGCGTGCAGGGCTGGGCCAGGCTCTGCACTTGGAGGAAAGTGCCAGGATCTCTGAGATCTGTGCAGCAGCTGCTGGGGCCCTTTCCAGGGAGTACTTAAGAGTTGGGCCTGTAGCTTCCAAAAAACCCAGATTAGACTCTCAAACTGGGCAGCCTCAGGTAAGCAGCTTTACCCCTCTGAGCCTGGAATACCAGAATGTACACTAGAAGCAGACACAGTGGGTTTGCAGGGCTTATAGCTCAGGATGACCGGAAGCTACTATTATCACCATTGTTACTTAAACAGTCCCAACACCCAGGTTTTTCAGGGAATTTCACCGAACCAAGCAGCTCTCAGAAAACAGGTACAGAGTAGGAGTTCTGGAATTTGACAGTTTTGACTGTCTTTCTATGGGTCCTTAGACAAGTCACTTAACACTTCCAAGTATCATTTTCCTGTCTTGTAAAATGAAGATTTTCCTCCTTAAACCTCAAAAGTTATTTTAAGGACTATAAATCTTGTCTTGATAGGTTTAATATAGGAGCTAGCACTTGGTTAAATATATGGCATCAATATTTATTATTATTATTATTATTAATAATAATCCATCTATTCTTACTGTCTGTGAATTAATAAAGCGAGAAGTAGAGGTTACCAAAACAATCAGCAGGGACATTTCACCCTACGTTTCACTACCTGTCCCTTCCACACCTTCATACCTCCCTAACTCTGGATCTGGGAGGCCTGTAGGGTCCAACACACACATCCTTTGTCCAAGCTGGGAAAACTGAAGCTGAAGCTGAAAGACGGAAAACATTTCCCAAGCTCACACAGCTGGTCCCGGCAGAAGCTGCGCAGAGCTTCGGGACTCCACCCCACCTCCACTTTCACCTGGATAACCCCAGCCCCTCCCACCCGGCTCCAGACTCAGTTTCCCCGCCTACGTTACTACAGCACCCTAGCCAGGATCTCCTTTTGGAGACCTGACCTTCCTCTCAAATGGGGGCGCTGCACCACCACGAAAGTTGGGAGGGGCTGCCAGAGGGGAGGGGGACCCGTTAGCTAGGGTCTCCCCGGCCGTGTACTTCCCGGGACCTTCCCGGGATAGTCTAAAAGCCTATTAATACCAGTCCCCCGGGCGACGCTGCACTGCGCAGGCGCGGGCGGGTTCCGCACGCGCGAGGGGTGAGCGCGCCGGCGAGCGAGGGATTCCCTCTGACGTAATTGCTAGGTTACCAAACAAACACTCAGCCTCGCCGGCCGAACTCCTTATATGGCTAATTGCGTCACAGCAGCTCCGGGGAAGGCGGGGCCGGAATCCCCTCCTGCTGAGTGCTCGGGAACGCAGCCCCCGAGACCCCCAGGACCGCAAAGGTGATGCAGGTGACTAGATCGAGGCTAGGGCAGACCTCTTGCCGGGCGGCACGATGTTTAGTTCAGCCAGGCCGGAGATCTAGGGAAGTTTCTGAGCGCAGGACGGGTGACGAAAGCAGAGGGGGGGCGGGCCCAGGCATATAAATACAGGCTGGCGGCTTTGGGGTTCATTCATAAGACTGAGAGCTACGGCCACTGCAGGGATACGCGGAGCTGGGACTTGGGGACTTTATTGTTGTGGTTTTTGGGGCCGTGGAATTCAGTTTATTATTTTTTTGCCGAAGAGAAAGTTTTGGGGAGGATTCTTCTAGATAATTCTACATTTTATTTCGGAGGACCTACTTACTTCTTTCGTCCTCTTTATTACTCCCCGACCCCCGTGGGACCCGCCGGACTCGTGGAGGAGACTGCACCCGAAGCAGACTCTATACAGGAGGACAGCGCTTTCCGCCTCTGGGGGAGCGATCTCCCCCCACCCCCGCCACGCTCCTAGGTCTTGCGGAGCCTGGACTTTCAGGAGACACAGCGGCATCTTGTGGGGGCCTCGACGCCGCAGAGGAATTGCACAGAAACTTTGCCATAGTTGGAGCGGGACGCTGCACCCCACTCCGAATTTCCCCGGACAGCGCACTTTAAGGACGCGCGCGGCTCATCCCGGACTCGCATCTTCTTTCTCCCACCCAGCCATAGCCTTGGCTTCCCGGCGACCTCAGCGTGGTCACAGGGCCCCCCCTGTGCCCAGGGAAATGTTTCAGGCTTTCCCCGGAGACTACGACTCCGGCTCCCGGTGCAGCTCCTCACCCTCTGCGGAGTCTCAGTATCTGTCTTCGGTGGACTCCTTCGGCAGTCCACCCACCGCCGCCGCCTCCCAGGTAAGTTCTAATGGGTTGTGGGGTTTAATTTTTTAAGTCAAGGCTGGAACAATCTCCCCACACCAAATAAAGACGCGTCAAAGCCCAGGATTTGCGAGGGCATAGGCTCACAGTGCACTTTGCAAACTGCAGAGTCGGGACTTGTTGGCAAATGGTCGTGTGACTGAAGCGCAGGAAAGGAACGCGGAGGGGTAAACTTTGGGGGTGAGGAGAATGTGCCGTTTAGAGTGCGTGTTTGCGGTAGCAGGGCTGAGAACTTTTACCTGGTTCCGGGACTGTCCCCGACCCAGGTCCCCAACCTGAAGCTAGCGCGATTAGGCAGGTGGGGGAAACCCCGGGGAAGCTTCCAGTAGCCTCCTTCCTTTACCTCCTCCACTGGAGCGCCCACTCCGGCGCTGGGTAACTCTCCATCCAGCGGGAAGGTGGGCCTCGAAATCTCGGCTGCGCTGCCTCCGCCTCCTGCGCGGAGACGTAACGGGGGACCCGTGCGTAACGGCTGACGTGCTGGAACCCTCCGTCTGACGCGGGGCACGCACGGCGCGCGGCGCCCCCTTCGTCCGCCCCGCCCCTGACGTCCTGGGAGCGTTCTATTTTGGAACGCCGGGGCTACGTTGCTAGGGAGGGCGCAGTCAGGCTTTCCTATTGGTCGCCGCGCCGCGGGCTTCAGCCAATCAACTTTCCCTTCCTATTTGCAGAATGCAGTTCCCTTCCCCCGCCCTCTATCCCGGGAACCCGTGGGTCCTCGGCGCTAGGGTCTTTTTTATGGGCCTCTAGAAGTAGATCGAAAGGGCTCCTCTCACGACAGGAGCAACACAATGAGTCTGCGAAAACCAGTCGGGGATCCGGTCCCTTCGTTCTCAGGGGCAGGGAATGTCCGTTTGTGGGTCGGGGTTTCTTCGGGAGACAGGGTGACCGTCACCCTCATCTCCAGGCACGCACTCCCACTCCCTCTGCGCCAGACGCCGTTCCCTCCAAAGTGTCCAAAGACAGGACTAGAACCGCTAACTCTAGGAAAAGCAGCCAGGTGGTCTCCGGGAGCTCCGCCCCTTCTGAATTTCCATAACGCTGATTGGCCAGGAGGCCAGCCCATCCCTCACCACGCCCCCTGGGAGAGTAGTTCAGCGCTGCGAATACTTCCAGGATTCCATCTGGGGATGGGGGAGATGAGCGATGCCTGGGCTTGGGGGCTCAAGATCTACACCATTCTCCCTCCGCGTCGGTCTGAGGGGTCCCGAGTCGTCACTTGCTCTTACCTGTCCATCCACCGTAACCTGTCACTGTCAGCCTCACTCTGGGAAGAGACAATTACTTGAAACGTTGTTCTAAACTCCTAGGCCCGTCTCCCAATACCCTTTTAACTGGGACCCCCGGCCCCTGCACAGGGGGGTCTCATAGAGCCTCCAATCGCTCACCCCCTCACGCAGAGGGATGTGTGTGTGTGTCTGAGTGTAGAGGAAGGCTTGGCCTAAGGCCTCTCCCTCTCCCTCCCCTTGCCTCTGGGGTGGGGGTGGGGTGTTGTGGCTGTATGTGTGGCTGTGACTCCGTCCCGGGAGTTCTAGCACCCGGCTGTGTCCAGCCTCCTCCCCACCCCCCACACCTAAGAGTCACCAACTCGGGGTGTGATTCACCACCCGCTGGAACCGTGCAACCTTTCCCCGAGGAAGAAGGAGGAGGTAGAAGCCAGTTGAGCAGAGATCCTCTCATTAACCACTGCGTCACGGTGTAGTGGAAGGGTGGGTGTTGTGGCTTTTTGCCTGTGACACACACATCCACACCTGCTCACCCTGTGCTCACTCACAGGGTTGGTGTGTATATGTGTGCTGGGTGCGTGTGTGTCGGTGTCTCTGTTTGTGTGTATACGCCTGTGTGTGTATGTGTCACCCCGTAGGAGTGCGCCGGTCTTGGGGAAATGCCCGGTTCCTTCGTGCCCACGGTCACCGCGATCACAACCAGCCAGGACCTCCAGTGGCTTGTGCAACCCACCCTCATCTCTTCCATGGCCCAGTCCCAGGGGCAGCCACTGGCCTCCCAGCCCCCAGCAGTTGACCCCTATGACATGCCTGGAACCAGTTACTCGACGCCGGGCATAAGTGGCTACAGCAGTGGCGGAGCTAGTGGCAGTGGCGGACCTTCTACCAGCGGAACCACCAGTGGACCTGGGCCTGCTCGCCCCGCCCGAGCCCGGCCTAGGAGACCCCGAGAGGAGACGGTGAGTAAGAGGCATCAGAACTTCGTCTGGGGGAGGAGACAAAAGAGGCAGGAACTTTCTCACTATTGGGGTGAGGGACCACTGGGGCCTCAGGGCTGCAGAAACCCTGTAGTCCTTGCCACAGTTGGTGAGGACTAGAGGGTCCTTTTCTGGCTTCTGGAAGAAGAGGAGGTCTGGGATGGATGGAGGAGGTGCACCGTGTTTGCAAACCTCATGGCCTCTATCTGCCTTACTCAGCTTACCCCGGAGGAGGAGGAGAAGCGAAGGGTTCGCCGGGAAAGAAACAAACTGGCAGCAGCTAAATGTCGGAACCGTCGGAGGGAGCTGACTGACAGACTCCAGGCGGTGAGGATGGTCCCTGGGGTGGGGTGAGGGTATGCTGGAGGGGCGCTCTCTCCCATCCTTCGTCATCTGCCCCACCTGTGCACTTATCCTGGGCTGAGAACCAGATGTTCTGCATATGGAGCTAGGGACAGGTGTGGCCAGATGGGGTACCCCTGTGCACACACACAGAACCTCACATGTTCATGTCAGCTCCTGGCCCCTCTGCCCAGGGGTGTGGCCACCCCCACCACACACGCATACCACCCTCCTAGCCTTCACTCCTCCCTGAGGAGACATAAGAGGGACCTTTGACAGAGGTGAGCTCTGGGCATTTCTCCCTTTTGGTCTTGGGCAAGCAATAACTCATTTTGCCTCAGTTTCTCCATCTCTTCCACCCCTCACTGAATCTCCCAGGCTTCTCCCAGCTTTAACATCCTAGAGAGTCTGTGAAAAGAACCTCTCTTATCCTATGTCAATTCCCTACCACCCGTCCCAGCCACCCACTGCTCTTAGACTTGGGCTGATGGCATCCACCAATGCCCCCCAACCCCCCCGCTTTTACGTCCTCCTTCAGTCGGAGGTTTTTTAATTAGACTTGCAGTGGGACTTGCTGCCCCCAGAGGAACTCAGGGAAATTCTGTACTTTCCTGGGCCACCTGTTTTCTTCCCTGGGAGACAGAGGGGAGTGGGTAACAGAGGAGGCATTAAAAACATATAACACTCATTCATTCATTCAACAAACCTCTGAGTGCCTCCTGCAACCAGAGACTTCCATGTGTGCCTGGCTGCTTCCCAACCATCCACTGGGCAAATGGGGAAGCTGAGGATCCTAAAGGGCAAGACCCTAGCTCCAAGTTTCTTAGCCCACCCGGACTCCATTTCAGAGAGACTTTCCTCTCAGGTCAGAGCTGCCTTCCAGCCCTGGGCCTTTGCGGCAAGTGTAGGGGTGATGGCTTTAGCCACGACTCACCTTCTCTAGTCGCTCACGGTCTTCTTCTCCTTCCTCCGTCTTCTCCATGACCTGGCAACTGGGCGCTCAGGAGACAGATCAGCTGGAGGAAGAAAAGGCGGAGCTGGAGTCGGAGATCGCCGAACTCCAAAAGGAGAAGGAGCGTCTGGAGTTTGTGCTGGTGGCCCACAAACCGGGCTGCAAGATCCCCTACGAAGAGGGGCCGGGGCCGGGCCCGCTGGCGGAGGTGAGAGATTTGCCGGGGTCAGCATCCACTAAGGAAGATGGTTTCAGCTGGCTGCTGCCGCCCCCGCCACCACCGCCCCTGCCCTTCCAGACCAGCCAAGACGCACCCCCCAACCTGACAGCTTCTCTCTTTACACACAGTGAAGTTCAAGTCCTCGGCGACCCCTTCCCCGTTGTTAACCCTTCGTACACTTCTTCGTTTGTCCTCACCTGCCCGGAGGTCTCCGCGTTCGCCAGCGCCCATCGCCCCAGCGGCAGCGACCAGCCTTCCGACCCCCTGAACTCGCCCTCCCTTCTTGCTCTGTGAACTCTGTAGACACAAAACTAACAAACACACAAGGGAGAGAGATTTGGAAGAGGAGGAGGAGGACAGAGAGGGGATGAGACTAAACGGGTGTGCGGCTTCCCTGCCTCTCCTGCTTGGCTCTCTGCAGCCCATGCCATCGGCCAGGAGGACCTCCTTGTGTTTTGTGCTGCCTCTTGTTTGTGTGGCCGCGCGAGGACAGAAAGCTGGTGACTTTGGAGGCAGCGGATGGGGAGGGGATGGACACCTCCAGCTTCCTGTTGGTCTTCTCACTTCAACCCAATGTCTGGGGATGAGCGGGTGGGCGGGGGGTGATGCCCACCCGTGGGCTGGAGGGAACAAGGTGCCGGCGGGGGACTGTGGGGCGGGCTGGAGGCCTCTGCAGAGAGGCCCAACAAGGAAGTGCCACAGAACCACCCCCCTAGGTCTCCCACATCGTTGCTTCTGGGAGGTGATTAGGCTGGTTCTCCCTGCTCCGCCGACCTGAGCTTATTTAACCAACATTTTCGTTTGGTTAGACTCTCCTCTGAATTGAGCCCCCCTTTGGAGGGAAGCTGATACCCCCCTATGAGAACTCCCCCCACCCAGACTTAGTCTGAAATGTGAACCTCCCTCGCTGGCTGTCCAGCCGCTCCCCCTCAGCAAAACCAGCTCTCATTGAATTTCTCACCCGCTAAGGGTCTCCCACAGTCAGCCCCCAGACCTCCTGTTTGATTACAGTATTATTGCAAGCCGCACCCCCCTTCAGCCTCCCCTCCTGGCCTTCCTTGTTGGGCCTCTCTGATTCAAGCAGCAGGGGGCGCTGTGATGCCTGTCCTGCTCGAGTGTTTATACTGTGAAATGAGTTGGCCGATTGTGGGGAGAAGGGGGGGCAGAGCCCAGTGGGACAGAACCCTTCCGGAGGGGTTGTGCATCCCCCACCCCCCAAAGCCTAACCTTGATTCCTCTCTACCTGCCCCCCCCCCCCCGATCTGCTTCCTTCCTACCCTCAGCAGTGAGTTAGACTCAAGGGGTGACAGATTCGAGGCGGGGATAGGGGGTGACAGTTTTCCATCCACGTGGCCTCTCTCCTCAGGACCCCTCGCCCCCAGACCCAGCCTTTTTCTTTAAGGCCTGTCACCCCACCCCGGCCTAGGACGCCAATTTCTCCTTTTCCTTGGCATCCCCACATTCTTTCTAGAAAGGGAGATTGCCAGGGGCCCGACATTATTCCGGAGAAGATGTAAAGGCTGAGGCTTTGGCCCCCGACCCCCAATATTTTTGTCCTGGTGAACTCAAAGGGGCTGGGCTCTTGTGATCCCAGCTCCGTCTCCCCCTCACCCTCAGTCCCAAATCTTGGTTTTGGCTCCTCCCACCCCACGTTTCCTTGTGCTTCACCTCATGAGAATTTTCTTGTGAGGCAAAATGATATTTTTTCAAGTCGGGTGGGCCAGGCCGCCCTCGTGCTGCATGGAGAACATTCCACGTGCCCCGTCCTGCGCCTGCCGCCCCAAACCGAGATCCCTCCCATAGCTATTTATCCCTTTCCTGGTTTCCGAAAGGCACTTATATCTATTATGTATAAATAAATATATTATATATGGGTGTGTGTGTGTGTACGCGTGCGTGCGTGAGCGCTTCTGCAGCCTTGGCCTAGGTCTCTTTGGCCCCAAAGCCATGCCCTTGAATTGGAAACACTGCTTCTGGAGACTTGGAGGCAGCCTGTCTCTGTCCAGCTGTCTCTATCAGCCTGTCTCTAGCTATGTCTTTTCTGACTGTTTCAATCCATCCGGTTGTTTCTGGCAGTCCCCGGCTATCTCCTTCCGGAGCGTCTCTCCCCTCTGTCTTTTATCTGCCTGTGTTTCTCTGACCATTTCCATCTGTCCCCGTACTGACTTTCCCTGAATGTCCAGCTGCCTTCTGACTTTGGGTTCATTGGGGACATGAGATTTTATTTTTGTGAGCCTGAGGGATCATAGACTTTTACAATCTGTATCTTTGAGAATTCTGCGTGCAAGTGTGAGACTGTGAGCAAGGCCTGCTCCTGCAGACCTTGATTTATTGAATCCCCCCACCCCATTCTGTATTTGTGATTCTCTTTTTGTATTTTGCACCTGACCCCAGGGGGTTGGGACTGGCTGGCCATGGGCCACTACCCTCCCCCCATGGTTCTGCACTGTCGCCAATAAAAAGCTCTTAAAAATGCATCCGCTAAGCCTCAGCATCTATTTTCTCCTGATACCCCATCACCTGCCTTCCTTTCAACCTGAGGGAGTGAGGTTCACTGTGGGAACTATATACACATACATACGCGCCGGAACTCCTACTAGTGAATCAGCCTACAGCAGGATGGAGGGAGGGTAGACAGTCAGGAGGACTTTTCACACACATGGGTTGTGCCACCTGCTGGGAAAAAAAAATAAAGAGACAGAATATTAGCTGTGAGGTGTGTGGTACTGAAATACTAAAGAACCGTGGAGGTTTCCTTGTGAGGGAGGAACTTATATTGGACCCTGTATGCTCTGGGGGTGGTCTGAACCAAGATTTCACAGGTAGAGCAGCTGGAAGCATACATCCTGATTTCCTGAAGACCATGAGTTGGGCTTTGGAAGTTTATGAACCATAAAAATATGGGTGATGATAAATCTGAAGATGAGTTTCCTCTTGCTTTTTGCATGACTACTTCCGGGTTATGAGCATATCAGAGTCAACCCAAGATGGACTGAACCAGAAATATTGCCACTTTATCAAAAGATACAGCTGAGACATTCCCATTACAAAATCCACGCCCTCACTTATTTGCATAGTGGGAAGCCCTCTGGGAATGGAACCGATGGTCCCGAGGTCGTTTGAATGCGTAGTGACTGAAATGAACAAGCAGGGGACATTGCCATGGTGGAATCACTTAATTTATTAATTCACTTTTAAAAATTTGCTAAGCAACTGCTGTGTACCCAGCGCTGTGCTGGGCGGTGCTGGGGACCCTGCAGGGACAGACCGAGACAGGCCCAGGCTATCCCTTCCTAGGGTTCACAGTCCGGTGGGGGACACTGTCAGGGATAATCCAAAGTGGACAGGACTGAGAGAGTCCATGGGCCTGGGGGAGCCCAGAGGGGGCATCTAACCTGGTCTGGGAGTCCAGAAAGACTTCTTGGAGAAGGGGACAGTGAAGCTGAGTCCTAGAGGATAAATAGGGGATATAGAAGGCAATAGGAAAAGACCGAAGCTGAGAAACAGTGAGTGCAAAGAGCTGGTGGTGGAGAGAAGGCTTGGTATGTTGAGGAAGCTAGAGGTTCATGGTGGCTGGGACAAAACATGCAGAGAAAGAGGTGAGCAGGGACCACATTCTGCAGACATCGATTCCAGACAAAGAATTTGGATCTTCTTTTGAGGGCACTGGGGAGCCATGGCAAGTTTCGAGCGCCAGAAGGGCAGGGACAGGTTTGTGCTTTAGGGAGGTTCCTCTAGCCTTCAGGTTGAGGGTAACTGGGAGAAAAGGGGGTAAGACTGGGACTGGAGACCAGGGAGGATGCTAGGCTGGGGACAATGGGGTCCAAGGGGGCCTTGTAACAGGGTCAGGGCTGGGGGAGAGAGAGAGAGAGAAAATGTAGAACCTAAAAGTCATTTAGGAGGCAGAAGAGACAGGACTCGGTGAGTAGCTGGCTTGGGAAAGACAGCACAGGGAAGTAGTCAATAGCACAGACCAGGTGACCCCGAGCCTGGGACTGAGGACCTACCAAAAGCTGGGTAACTTTGGACAAGAAACTTCACCTCTCTGAACCTTAGTTTCTTCAGCTGCAGAATGGACCTGGAGCGAGGAGCCAGTGCACTCATGTATGACAGTGCTTAGCAGAGTGAAGGTGCAATTATCACCTTCCCCATCGCCATTACTGGGGCCACCCTGACTCTGACCAGGAATATCTCTCCCGCAGCTGGCTAATCCTCCCTCACCCTTCAGGTGTCTGCTCAAATGTTACCCTGACACCGTGGCTGAACTCAGGTCTCTTTATTTGATAATCCCATATGATTTGTACTTTTCTTCCTAGTAGTCACCATTTTCTAATTGTTAATCAAGTGTATAGCTAATGATTGTTTAACGTTTGTTTTCTCTACTGGGCTGGCAGTACCATAAGGCCAGGGCCAGGGTCGTCATCACCATTGTGTCCCAGCACCGCCCAGTGCAGGGCCGGGCGTAGAGCAAGTGCCTGTTGAATGAATAAATGAATTTATGAACAAATGAATACATATTTGACCGGTTAATAAAGTGCATACGTGATTAAGTGCGTGAGTAAGCACAAATGACTGAGCGGGTGAGTAAGCGAACGAGAGAAATCCAATGCAATTCTCAAATTAAATATCCTAGAACAGAAAGGGCGGATGAGTATTTTTTTAATTTTGTGGAGTTGACTTTGCTATTCGCGGTAAAGATGAAACCACAGGGAGAGACCCGAGGGGCTTGTGATACGTGGGGCTGCAGCGACCTCTGCAGGCGCTGGCGTCAACCCGCCCTCTAAAGTCCAGGTTTAGGTGAGGAAAGAAAAGTAACTTCTTGCATTGCCGCCCGAAAGGTGGAATTGAACCACTCTGTCGCTAGACAGCTACAGGTTTGAAGCCTGCACCCCAGACCACTGAGGATCATCCGGGCAACAGAAGGGGAGCCCCACTCGACTATATAAAGGCCACAAATTGATACCTTTTTAGACTTATGGCTGTTTGGTTTGGCAGGTTATGCTATTGTTTACTTCAATATCTACAAACTCTTTCAGTTTATTATAGCAGATAGGCCTCCAAAATATTATGTTTGCTCACTTGGTACGAATCATCTTCGCTTTGGAAACCGCTCATTTGCATAGCGCTGAGCTTTCTGGGAACTGACTCCAGAGAACCTGGCTAACTCCTGTAGTTGTTAAAGGGCCAGAACTTCTTTTTCCATGGGAGAAATCAGTTTCTCAAGAGTAGAGATTCATAATTCAGTCTTCGGAAGTTCCAACCCTGGAAAATCAGAATTCGAGTGAATGGGTTCCTATTCGAGTCTGACTTTGTCGAGCCCTGAAAGCTCCGGCAGGAGGTTATAGAGCTGGTGCGACACCTGCTGTTCTTTTATGGAACTTCAGCAATTTACGGGGCCGAGTGTTAATTGATTTATTGAGCGCCTGCTGAGTCCCAAGCACTGGTACTGGGGATGACAGAAATTCTGTTCCCATTCAGCTTAGGCGCTAGAAATAATCAACTTCTGTGCGTACATTTTATGGTCGGGGAAAATGAGGCTTAGAAACGGACAATACCGTACTTCCTGCATCCCACCCACCTGGCGGAATCGAACCCGTGCCATCATAATTATTATTACCCAAAAGGTTATCCTTTTATTACCAAAGTCAGTGATCCTTTGACAACGATATCTTTCCTCGACGTGAAACCTTCCCATGGCTCCCATCTCGGAGTAAAAGCCAAAGCCTCTGCTCGAATATCACCACTTAGTGAGACCTTCCCTGCCCACCCGTTGAAAATAGCAAGTCCTGTCATTCTATCCCCTTACCCTGCTGGTCTCTTCTCCACCACGCTGCCATAGTCTATGTCTGTTTGCTTCCTGTCTGTCTGTTCCCACTAGAATGTTAGTTCCATGAAACTATGGACTTTGCTTTGGTTCATTTCGGAATCCCTAGTTCCTAAAGAGTGCTTGAGCATGTAGCATACGCTTAGTAAATATTTGCAGGATGAATAAGGGATTATTATTGCTGTCCTTCTCTGGGCCTAAGTTTTCCCATCTGGAAGACAAGACTAGTAAAAGTGATTTCACTGGAGGAATGGTAATGAGCAGATAGATATACAAGTATGGCACAGGGCCAGGCAATGAGGAGGCTGCTCCGTAAAGGCTGTTTCAATGGGTAACCTGTTTCCTGCCTCAGGGATGGGGGCGGAGGTGGGGGTACCAAGGATGGGCTTGGAGACTTCAGCCATTCCTGGACCCATAATTTCAACCAGTCCTGCCTTTTCCATTCTTTGATATGGACAAAAGAACACTTTGTCTAACTGAAAGTGTGACTAGAAGTATCTTAATATTTTTTTTAATTTGGAAATTTAAAACATTGCCTCTGCTTAGCAAATTCAGATTTCAGAAAAGCGCCCCCCTCCCGTGCCCCCTTTCTTCTAGTTAGATAGTAATGGCTAGGCAACCCCTGTATACAAATTCTGGGGCTGAAACTACTGCTCCTGTAACATCATCTGTCTCCTAAAATGTAACGTGTTGCTAGAGGCAAGTGAGATAACTTTAGGTGATGCACAACAAACATTTACAATGTTAATGATTTTGTTTATTGTTACTGTTATCTTCTATTTTTGACAAATGATACTGAGTTCCTTGGTGGTGAAGTAACATTTCCTTTAAAATATATTTTGCCCTGGCTGGTGTGGCTCAGTGGACTGAGCGCCAGCCTGTGAACCAAAGGGTTTTGCTGGTTCGATTCCCAGTCAGGGCACAGGCCTGGGTTGCAGGCCAGGTCCCCAGTAGGGGGTGTGTGAGAGACAAACACCACACACTGATGTTCCTTTCCCTCTCTTTCTCCCTCCCTTCCCCTCTATCAAAAACGAAACAAAAGCTTGAAAAAAATACTTTAAAAAGATACTTGTTTTATCTTTCTAATAAACCAAGTTAAAGAAAAATAGTAGGTAAATAGAACAGGTGACATAATCGTGAAGGCGGCGAGGAAGGGACTGAGTTTTGGGGAACCATGTGGTAGATAACAATAGCAGCCTCTGTTTCATGGACATTTATTATATGGCAGGCCCTGTGCCAAGGGCTTTACATGTAGATATGGTTATGGCGACCCTTTTTCATTTGAGGAAACCAAGGCTTCCAGAGGTGAAGTCACTAGCTCAGTCACACAGCCAAGAGGTAGCAAAGCTGGAATTCAGAT
The DNA here is from genome assembly GCF_022682495.2 of Desmodus rotundus. Taxonomy (NCBI): domain Eukaryota; kingdom Metazoa; phylum Chordata; class Mammalia; order Chiroptera; family Phyllostomidae; genus Desmodus; species Desmodus rotundus. The sequence goes on from NC_071398.1 coordinate 42,976,897, forward strand.
TCAGGTCTGTACATCTTTAGACTCTGGTGGCCTTTCTCTTCCTCCCTCAGGTTCCAGTTGAGCCCCAGAGGCCATGAGGCCCGGTGTTTGGTCCCAGCGCAGTTGGGATGGGAAGTGGGTGGCTGAGAGACGTTTGGAAGATGGAATAGACATGGCTTCCTGACTGATTAGATGTGGGAGGTGAGGGAATAGAGGCCCAGGGCCAAACCCGGTCTCAGGCCTGGTGACGACGTGGGCATCCCTGAGCTGGAAATCAGGTAGGACAAGTTAGGGGTTTGGATGTTTGCAGGGCAGTCGTTCAGAAGGTAGTTGGACACATCTGGATACCCGGTGAAATGGCTGCGCAGCAGGCAGAGTGTGGGGATTGACTAGTGATGTCTGCCTTCAGCACAGGTATTGAAAGTGGCTGCCAATGCTTGGTTAGCCCTGGCATGGGCAATTTCTCAGCATCCTCCCCTCAGTCATTTCATAATCTAAACTGAGGGTAGAGGGGGCTTCTTTCTCATAGATGGGGAAGGGTCCTCACTGAATATTGCATAAGTACTTTAAGTGAAGAGAAGTAAACGCTGGAGGAGGCTTGAAGAACAGGAAGCCTTGGGTTTTCCACATAAGTCTTTATTACAGTGTAAATCCAAGCTGAGCCCTCCCCTGAGCCCCATGCAAAGTCCGGGCGGCGTTGGGCCCAGGAGCGTCCAGAGGACACCAACCCCTCACGGCGCCTCCAGCGGCGGGTTCGCGTAAGTGCAGGGCGGGTGCCCTAGCTAGGCAACTACAAGTCCCAGCCGGACCCCGGCCAAGGTGCCTCGTTTTCCCTGGACTCTTAGAGCAGAGCCTTGTGGGAAATGTAGTCCTGACCGCCCAGGCAATTTTGCGCTAACTCCCTCGTGTGAGTGATCCAGACACCCACCCGGAAATGGCTGGAGCTGAGAGGGGAAGAAGAGGGTGGGGATGAAAGGGAGAATGAAGGGAGCAGAGGGCTGTGCAGGGGGTGGGGGCAGGTGTCCCGCAGGCAGAGACACCCTTTTCATTCGGCTTTGGCTTTGGATCCAGAGACTGTGGCTGCTGCTGAGGCAAGGGCTCCGGTCCCTGGGATCTTAGCTCGGATCCTGAGGGAAAACGTGCAGAGTCAGGTGGGGCAGGAGGCTGGGTCGGTAATTGAGAACTAGGGGAAAGCGTCTTGGAGGAACTCCCCCAAAGCCAGCCCTGTTCCCCCATCTAATGGCCTGCGTTGGACTTGTCTGGCGCCCTCCCAGGAGATTCAGGGACAGGGAATGGGAGGGGGGTTCCCAGTTACCCCCTCCCCATCTCATGCGCGTCCACCTCATGCCCTTACTTAGCTTTGATGTGGCTCAACTGATTGGTCACCAGTCCCACATATTGGTCGATCTGGGCCTGGGGGGACCAAGAACAGGTCAAAGGAGAAATTGAAGGGGGTTCCTCTCCTTAATTGATTCAGAGGGCTGCTTCCTCTCCCACCTCCAAATCAGGAGCTGCGGGGAGTGGCCCACCAATCCACTTTCACCTTTAAACCTGATAAAATACCCTGGAAGACAGAAGTTCAAGATGAAGTGTCGGTCGGTTGGGCCCCGCTCTGGGTGGGGAGTGATGTCATGTAAACACACCAGAATCTGACAGTGAGTCTGCCACCGAGGCATGACAGTTCATCTTTGGGGGAGTGATGTGTACGTTTAGGGGTAGGGCGAAAGCAGAGGGCATTGGTGTTGGCTGCCATTAATCTAAATACTAGTTCAATTCACTGTTCGTTGACTTTGAGGTCTCGATGCTTCCAGCACAGGAAGGGATTAGAACAACCTCTCTGGCAAGGATGTGTGTTAGTTGGCTCTCGGCCCCCTGTCTCTGGGTAGGATGGATGTCAGTTGGCCTTGGTTCTGTCGGCATTCTGGACAGCCGCATCCTCCTGGTTCGGACTGAGAGGCCAGTCCCTGGGAGTGAGAGCATCCGTCAGTCCAGCTGTGTCAGCTGGGATGGTGTCCATCAGACCTAGACTAGGCGTAAGGATAGATGGCATCCGTTTGTCTGTCTGTCTGCAACTGGAATATGTGTTTGTCAGTCTCTGCGGTGTCAGGAGGAGAAGGCATTCACCTGCCTGCTTGTTTCTGGCTAGGATGAGTGTTGTTCTGTTTGAGGCTATGTCAGGGAGAGAAGACACTGGTTAGACCCTCTGTAGCTGGGACATGGCAGTCAGACCTTGGACGCATGGTCGGGGAGGAGCACCGGCTGGTCTACCTGCCTCGGGTCGGGGCATGTCAGGCAGATCCCGGCGCTGTTAGGGGGCCGCCAACCAAAATGCCTGTCTTTGGCTGTTGAAACATGTTAATTAGACTCTAGCTCCATTGAGGGGCAGCAGCCAGACCACCGTGTCCAGGTGGGACATGTGTCAGTCAGATCCTGATTCTTTCAGGGGAAGAAACACCACTTGATCTTCCCATCTCTGGTTGGGACAGCCGTCAATGGGACCCTGGCTATAGAGGTGGGGGTGGGGCAGACAGACCACCCATGCTTGGCTGGGACACTGCCCGTCACACTCACCTGGTGCTGCCGGTACAGCAGCGGGACGGTGAATAAACAAATCACTCCTGTGGGCACAGAGATGGAGGTCAGGGTCCTTCCAACAGATTTGCAACACCATCCAGAGCCCTGGCCGCCATCCACCCCAATGGCCCACCTCCTCACCCAGCCCCCCACAGCCTTCCCAGCTCACCCAGAATGAGAAGAGTCAAACCATTGAAGACGGCACCCACGAAGGTCAAGATGTAGAAGAGAAGGGCCAGCTGGGGGTGAGGGTCAGGGTCAGCAGAGCCGATAAAGCACTCCCCAGGCTGTGAACTTACCCAGAAACGGCCCTCTTCCCTCCCCGGCCCCCAGGGGCAGGAAGGTGAATGTTAGGAACCCAGGAGGGAATGGGGGCTCTGCAGCACCTTCAGGGAGTCCACAAGGTCTTCTACCAGGAAAAAATGACGCAGCTGGGTGGCCGCAGAGACCACCTGGGAGGCAATCTGCTGGGACAAACGTTCTGTCTGCTCCCGAGTCAGGGTCAGGTCCACGTCCAGATAGGCCCTGAGAGGACAAAGAGGTGTAAGGTGACTCAGGGGGTGGATGGGGCCCAGGCTGAGAGGTGTGGCTGGGACAAGGGCAGGAAATGGGGTGGGGGGGAGAAGGCCAGGTGTACAGGGCTAAGGTCAAGGTCAGGGTCAGGAGATGGGATCAAGGATTCAGGATAAGAGGTTAGGATCAGAGGTTAAAGCTGCAAGTGAAGGGTAAGAGTGTGTTTTAAAGTCAGGGTCAAGGTCAGCTTGGAGTCAGAAAGAGCAGTAGGATGGTTCAGGGCCAGGGTGGGAAGTTGGCGCCTGATCTGAGGTCAGGGGTCATGACTTAGGTTCAGCAATGGGGTCCGGACAGAGGCAGGGTGAGGGGCTGGGGGTTCTCACTGGAAGGGGTTGGCACCGTCCCCCCGGTGCACGGCCTGCAGCACTTTTCGGTAAACCCTGAGAGAGATGGTGCCACAGAGCAGCAGCAGGGCCACATGGGCGGCCACGGACACGATGCTAAAGTGCAGGAGGCACAGCAGGGAGACCATGAGGCCTGTGAAGACCACTCCTGATGCCCTCGTGTCCTTCCAGTACAGCAGGTCCACCACTGTGGAGGAGGCGAGCAGTCAGGCTGGGGTTTGACCTGGCCTGGCTGACCTCTTGACCTCCCATTTCCTGCCTCAGGGCTGAACCAAGACCCCCTGACACAGTCCTTGTTGCCTGCCCTCTTCCCCTCTTGGAAAACTCAAGTTAACCATCTAGCAAGTCTCTTTCTTACTCCTACCCATAGATTATGTGTGGATGTAATTTTGGTCATTATTTCTGAAAAATGGAACCATATAGCCCTGGCTGGTGTGGCTCAGTGGATTGAGTGCCAGCCTGCGAACCAAAGGGTGGTGGGTTCAATTCCCGGTCAGGGCACATGCCTGAGTTGCAGGCCAGATCCCCAGTAGATGGGGTGGGGGAGGCAACCACACATTGATGTTTCTCTCCCTCCCTTTCTCCCTCTCTCTAATAATAAATTTAAAAAATCTTTTTAAAAAATGGAACTGTATATACACTTTTCTGCTTCACATATATCTCACTCTAATTTCCCTCCTAGAATTCTCTGCTAGTCAACTGGAATAGCTTTTAATTCATTCTTTTTAAAAAATATTTTATTTATTTATTTTTAGAGAGGGGAAAGGAGGGAGAAAGAGAGGGAGAGAAACATCAATGTGTGGTTGCCTCTCCTGCCCCACCTACTGGGGACCTTGCTGGCAACCCAGGCATGTGCCCTGACTGGGAATTGAACCAGCAACCCCTGGGTCCACAGGCCAGCACTCAATCCACTGAGCCACACCAGCCAAGGCAAATTCATTCTTTTTAATGAGCGACATGATATTCTGTAGTGTAGCTACACTATCATTCATTGTATCCAATCATGCATCTATTGTTGGACCATTCATTTCATTTCCTCCCCTCCTTTCCCCAACAGTACTTGGAAGCACTAGCTTCCTACAGATATTCTTACCTCCGGAATTTCTAAGGAGATAGAATCCCAGGGGTGGAATGGCTGGGTGGACTAGTTATGGATTTATGAATGTCATATTCTCAGATTGCTTACTAGCAAGACTGTAACGATTCCTATTTCCAGGAGCAAAGTGAGAGTGATCATTTGCCAGCATCCTGCCCAGGACTGGATGTTACTGTTCTTTTTATTTTGGGACAACCTGATAGGTGTAAAGTGGTATCTCCTTGATACCCCTACCAACATATTTTTCTAAGTCCTAAATGTATTAATAATACCATCCTCCTTCCTAAGCCTGAACCCAAATTTATGACCTCTTTCTTTTAAAAAAAAAATTTTAATTGATTTTAGAGAGAGAGAGAGAAACATCAGTTTGTTGTTCCACCCATTTATACATTTCATTGGTTGCTTCTTGCATGTGCCCTGACTAGAGGCGGAAGCCCCCGCCTTGGTGAACCCAGACCATGCTCAAAGCAACCAAGCTATCTGGCCAGGACCCAGTTCTGACCTCTTCCTGAGCCCCTAACTCACCCCCAAGCCTGACCTGAGCCCTGACCTATGACCTCTGGACCCCTATGTTTCATCTCACCCATATAAACTTTATCAGCCCTCCCAATGATCTGCTCCCATTTAAGCCCTGAACCAGGAACCCGGAACCCTCCAATTCTTTCCAGACTTTTCCCATCTTCTCACCCTCATTCCAATGGAACTGACAGAGTCTGACTCCCCTCCCTCCCATATCCTCCCTGTACACATCCTCCCATCTACATCTAACTAGGGCAGGCCTCTCCCCAACCTCAAGGCGTCGGGCCTTCCCCCCGCAGTCTCCCCGAAGCCCGTGCCAATGGGTGGGGGAGGAGCCAGGTCGCCTGAGGCGGGGGCTAAGTTTAGGCACCCTGGGGGGAGGGGGCCTCGCCTGCAGCTGTGCTGGCCCATCCAGCTACTGAGTGACAGCGCCGCCTGGGCCTGAGGCTGGGGGAGGGGGCCTCCCTGCTCTTAGGCTCCAGAGCCCTGTCTTGGGGGAGAGGGTACCCCACGCTCCCTCCACGCTCTCCCTAGACAGCCCCAAAGTCCCCCAGCCCCAGCCTGCAGCTCTGGGGAATCTGTGACCAATAAGAAACATCCCCCAAGATTTGAAGGCTATAGGGAATCCAGATTCCTTTCCGCCATCCCCCAGCCCTCGTCCCATTCGGCCCCGCAAGCCCACCTTTACTCCCCATCTCTGCTCCGAGTGAGAGGCTGTGGACACCGCTGATTCTCGGGGATTTTGCCCACTTCGGTGGAACCCGGAGGGCGGGAGCAGGGGGGCGGGGCCCCTTCCTATCCAGCCAATGGCTCTCCACAGAGGTGGGAACAATTCCAAAAAGGGGTGGCTTTCTTTGTAAACAGCCAAAAGCAATGATGTCTGTAAGCAACCCTTGGCGGTTCATGGAGGCTAAACATATTTTAAAGTAAGGCAGGGTCTATTTGCAGCTGGCTAATTGATGTGGCCAGGGTAGAGGGGAGTTTTTAAAAGGCACAGAGTTTATTTATCAATGTCCCACAGCCACATTTAGAAGAGAGCCTTATTTTTTCAGGGATTTGGCCTATCCAAAACCAGCCCCTAGGGGGAGCACTCCAAAGAAGGGATTATTTTTTAGCAAATATCCCATCTGAATGCTCGCAGGAGGGTGGAGTTTATAATGTCTAGCCAATAGTAATATACCTTCTTCCTTCTCCACTTTCCTCCGTTCCTTCCCGAAGTTGGTCCCTTTAAATTGCAATCCTCCCACCATCGCAGTAATCCAAAGAAGCACTTTCACTCAAGCAGTTTACCTAGAAGGTGTGGTTCCAACGTGAATTCTGATTGGTCCGCGCAAACGAGGCACTGCCCCATGATTGGCTCCCGATCCAGCGGCCCCCATGGCTCTTCCTCTTTCTCGTCCAGCGAGGGCTCATCAGGCCAAGAGTTCGAATCCCGGGATGCGGGTGGGGACGGGGTACGGGCCTGGGGGTTCCCAGAGTCAAGGCTGGGCTGTGGAGTCAAGTCTTCGGGCAGCGAGGACTGAGCGAGTTCCAGTTGTACGTCCAGTTCTGGTGCATTAGAGAGAGAAGACCATGAGCTTTCACCTTGGAGGTTCCCTGAGAAGAGACTACCCACCCTTGTGACTTTGGTCCCAGCACCTCAGGACATCTCACCTTTCCCAGCCTCTCTTGCCTCTGATCCCTCGAGCTCCTCGTCTTCCAGTGGGGTGGAGCTACTGGTAGCAGAGTCCTCCTGGGATCCCGCTCCTCGGGCCGCCCAGTCTAGCTTGTCCAGCTGGAGCCCCAGGTCCTCCAGGGGTTGCTCAGCCGGAGGGGCAGTGTCGGGATCTCCCCGACGCACGGGCTCGGGGGACTGGCTCAGGCTGGGGATACTCTCCAAGCTGTCGCCCAGGCCAGGCTGAGGGTGTGGGTCCCGCGGTTCAGAGACCGAGCGGCTCTGGGGTCGAGGCCGGCGGGCAGCTGAATCCCGGCGTGCTCCGGCACCCACCACGCCGTCGAAGGCAATGTAGGAGAAGGTCAGCTCCCGGGGGGTGCCCCAGTCCTGCGACGTGGTCTCTTCCTCTTCGTCCTCCGAGAATTCCCGGGCTGTGTGCAGGTCCCGAAAATCCGAGTCTTCGTTTCCTCCTGCAGCGTGCAAAAGAGGACGCGAACTCCTTGGAGCAGGATTCCCAGCCATTTTCCTCAACCCTCCTACCCAGCGGCAAGCCCCTTTCAAGTTACATTCTCACATCCTCCCCCTCCACTTACCTTCCGTGGAGTCAGGGGTAGAAGAGGCTGTCGATGGAGCTTCTTCTGCGGGAGGGAAAAAGTCAAAAGACTCTTAGAAGTTTAGACTGTCCGAATCACCGAAGTGTTCAATCCTGGGAACTGGGATGGTGCAAATTAAGGAATCTTCGAATATTTGAACCGCAGGGCCTTTAGAACATTCTGCATACAGGCGTAAAACCTGTTAGTTCTAGCAGAAGCTCAGTCTTAGAAGTTCAAATCCAGGAACCCTAACCTCAGAATCTTCAAATGAGGGATTTTAGGAGGTTTCAAGTCACTCATTCTTTCAACAACCACTTACCAAGGGCCCACCACGTGCCAGGCATGGTTTCAGACCCTAAGGACACGACTGTGAACAACGCAGACAAAATCTCTGCCCTCATAAAGCTTACTCTCTATGGAGGAGGCGGACAGTAAACAATTAAATATATGAATTTGGGGGCTTTAAGTGTGTGCAGAAGAATAAAGCTGCGTTAGGGAACAGAAAGGGAGAGGGTGCTATTTCAGACAGGGTGGTCAGAAGACTTCTCTGAAAAGATGACTTCTGAGCAGAGGCCCAAATGAAGTGAGGAGCCCATGCAGGTATCCCGGGAAGAGTCTTCCAGGCAGATGGGAAAGCTCAGTGCAAAGGCCCTGAGGCAGGCAGTGGTTGGCATGTTTGAGGAACAGCGAGGTGTGGAGGGGAGGGGAGGGGATAGTAGATAAGGTGGAGGAGGGAGATAAGTAGGGCCATCTTTTGTAAGCCCAGATAAGGACAAGATCTCAGAATTTTGGGATGATACTCGAAAATGTTGGAATAGCAAATCCTTAGGATTTTGGCATCTGGACTTCCCAGACATGCAAGTAGCTAGATCTGAGTGTTGAACCCCCAGCTGTCGGAACCTCCAGGGTATGGGACAGGGAGTGTTAGAGAAGGACTGTTAGAGCTCTGGCCTCCGAGATCGTGAGGATCAGACACGGCGTTTGCAGGTGTGGAACCCAGCCCCTCGGAACTGCCGAGCCTGGGCTTTCGACTACAGGAGTCCCTCCATGCCCTTCGGAAATTGGAATCAGACGCCCTCCGGCCTCGCCTTGTTTCCTTAGCTGGGGAACAGAATGCGGGGAATCAGAGGCCCGGAGCAGAGTGAATCTCCTCCGGGATTACTGCTAATCAGTGGGAAAGCCCGCTATGGACCCAGGAGCCTTGGCCCCAACCCAGGAATGGCTGTTTCCCAGGGACAGGAGGTTGGACAGTTTGGGCGAGGTCGGGGCTGACTGTGAGTGCGGGCAGAAAATGGAGGTGGGATGCGAAGGTGGGCAATGGCGGGGGTCGGACCCCTTTTCTCCATCCTGGCTCTACCCCTCCGTTCAACTGTCCTCCCCTGCGGCTGAGGCCAGCACCAGGGACGGGGACAGCTCCCGGGGAACGTCCTCACCCCAGGGCGCGGCCCGGCAGCACATCCCAGCACCCAGGGCGCCCCACGCCAGGCACCTCAGTGCCCCCAACTCCGCCCCGCCTCGCTTAGGTCCTCGGGGTCAGGGCGCCCCCGGCGCCACTAAGTCGCGGGGGAGGGGAGAGCTTCCTTTGTCTCCTTCGCCTCCTGCTCCTTCCCTGCTCTCCCGCGGCCGGACGCGGAGAGGAAGCCGAGGAGGAGCGCTCCCGAGCCTCCGGGCCCCACACCAGGCCCGAGCCTGCCCCTACTCACTGCAGTGGGCGAAGACCGGCAGGACCTGCCCCATGGCCCCCCTTGGGACTGCATCGGGACCCCCGCCCACTCCGGCCGCGCCGCCCTGGGCCTGGGGCCGCGGGCACTCATCTCCACCGAGCCCACACCGCCGCCGCCGCCATCCCTGCCGCCTCCTCCTCCCGGGCTGCTCCGGCAGCCGCCGCCACTGCCGCCGCCCTCTGCTCCGCTCCGCGGCGGGAGGGGCCACAGTGGAGAAGACACTGCAGCGCGGGGGCGGGGCCAGATGACAGACGGGGCGGGACCTGAGGGAGGGCAGGGGGCGGGACAACTGCGCGGAGCAAGGGAGAGGGGCGGGGTTTGCCCACGAGAGAGGCGGGGCTCAGAGGATGGGCTACGGAACCCAGAAGTGGTAAAAGGTGGCCTGAAGGGCGGAGTCTATATAGAAGGGTCCGCGGCCAGTAGGGGAAGAGGGGAGGAGCCTAAGGTTGGGTGTGGGACTCCGGAAAGAATGGAGGGGCGTGGATCTCAGAGGGGCGGGGTTAGGGATGGCACTGAGTAGAGGATATAAAGATTCTACTGCTTTGAGGTAGGATTTGAGCCAAGATTTTCAAAAGGAGTGGGAAAGGGGGCGGATAGAAACTACCTAGAAAGTTTTGAGACCAGGGGAGGATCTCAGACATGGGTGGGGCTTAAGCCTATTTAGAATTACGTGTTCCATAGCGGGGCCAGTCCAGACAGAGGAGCTAGAGGCGTGGCCTAAAGGAAATACAACTGTCACGGAAGGGGGCGTGGCCCAGGTGGGCGTAACCTGAAGGGAGGAGGCCTGTTTTGGCTAGGAAGAATGTGGGGACTGGCCTGTAGTTAAGAGGTGGAGCTAGAGGTGGGACCAGGATTGAGAAAATTGAGAGTTTGAGGCTGTGGGCTTGCGTGAGTGACAGGACTTGAAAAAGAAGCAACCTGAGCCCAGGGGCTAGACCAAGAAGGGGTAGGGTAGAACTAAAAACAAATGAAGGATTTAGATTTTAAAACGGGGCTGCGCCCACTGAGGTTGACGGAGTTTGGACAGAGTAGGGCTGGGGGCTGAAGCCGAGGGTGTAGAAAGGAGCCCTGGCTGGTGTGTCTCAGTGGATTAAGCGCCGGCCCGAGAACCTAGGGGTTATTGGTTCGATTCCCAGTCCCGTCACATGCCTAGGTCGTGGGCCGGGCTCCCCAGTGGGGGTTTTGCGGGAGGCAACCACGCATTGATATTTCTCTCCATGTCTTTCTTCCTTCCTCCCTCTCTGTCTAAAAATAAATACATAAGTAAATTACACTTTTAAAAGTGTAAAGTGGAGAACAGGGATTTTAGAGTTCGTGTTCCTGCTTGTTCTGTGACTCAATTTTCTCTTCGGTAAATCGGAAATGACGGTGTGAAATAGTGTGTAGCACATGGGAAATGCTAATTTGCTACTGTTATTTTTCTCTGACCTCGATCCCAAATCTCACTTTGAAAGTGAGAGAGAAAGAAGACCCAGGAGTCCAGTCTCTTCTAGTTGTTCGACTTGAGTGCAGGTCAAGGGCATAGCAAGGAGATTTCGGTGGTTTAAAATCTCACAGTGGAGAGGATTGATGCAGTTGGGGGGCATGTGCAGAGGGTGGAGCCTCCCTCATCCCAGGGCCGAAGGATGTTGGCACTTGCCTGCTTGCTGGAGGTCTCCTCTGTTCAGCTCACAAGGAAGAAGAGCAGGAGAGGGGGGCGCAGGGCTCCCGACCGGTCTCGGTTCCTTCCGGACGCGTCGCAATGCGCCCAGCGGCCGCACGGGGGTGAAGCAGCATCTTGGGGCCTGCGCTTCAGGTCGAGCGCAGCTCAGGTCTGGCGCGCGCACATGGAGGACGCGCATTGCGCATGACTCGCGGTACCCCGGGTGCCTCCGGGCCGGGCTTTTTCTGCTGTCCTCGACGGCCAAGGCAGGGCGCGAGCAACCCTATTCGGCGAGCCCCACCTGCCAGGCCACGTGCTTGAGGTGTTGGGCCCGGCACCTGACAAGCCCGAGGGCCTGTGCGGGACGCTTTGCGGTGCCTTCTTTAGCGCAGACGCACGCCTGCGCTCGCTCTGGCCACGCGGCGAGCCGGGCGGCTCCACCGCGGTGGCGTTGCTCGTTTCCCCGAGATTTCTGTACCTGGCACACTGCTGTGACTTTCCCGCGGTGATGAGCCATGTGGGAGCTGTGACCTTCGGCACAGAGGGCCATCGACCCCTCCAGCCCGAGGAACGCCAACGTATCCAAGACGCGGGCGGCACCATCTGCCTCCGGCGTCTCGAGGGCTCTGACAGGGTCGCGAGCATTGGGCGACGATATTGCCTACAAAGAGGCCCCGGGAGGGCCTCCTGAGCTGCAGCTTGTTTCTGCGGAGCCTGAGTTGACCGCCCTGGCACGGCGTGCGGAGGAGGAGTTCATGTTCCTGGCCTCCGACAGTGTCTGGCGCTGCCCTGGCAGGACATCACGCCTCTGCTTGGGCCTGGCCCCGGGGCTTCTCGCCCGCAGCTATTGGACGCGTGCCTGTGCGAGGTCCTGAGGCGGGGTTTGGGATTACCGAGGGGAAGAACCAAAAGGTTTTAGGGAGGAAGGTCTTTAATAGAGAGGCGAGAGAAAAACTAAAGAGGGGTTGGGGCTCCACTAAATGGTGCCTGCAGACAGGACAAGGCCAAAATATGGAGAGTGTGGAGCCTGAGGGATGCCTGGAGGCGAGATGGGAAAGTGGTACTTGAATGGCTAAATAAGTAAGTGGAAGGGATTTAAGAGAAAGGACCTGGTCTTTAGGGATGACGGAATTGGTTCTGAGGCATGATTAGCAGCTAGACAGCAGAGAAGGAGGAGCTTTGGAGAATGGGCGTGTTTATCTTAGATGGAGCGGGGGGCTAGAACAGTGAGGGGCGTGGTCTAAAGGATTAGTACTGCTGGGATGCCTAGGTTTTGACTGGCAGATTGATGGGACTTGAGAGACGTGGGCATAACTCAACTGGAGAGAGAGGTACAAGAACACAGGGATTGTTGGAGCTGTGCTTCCAAGGGCAAGGAGCCCCATGCTGGGGCATTTGGCCATGTGCCACACCAGGCTTTCATTTCTCCACCTGCTTCAGGGCAGCCTGGACAACATGACTTGCATCCCTGTCTGCTTCCCAGGGGGAACACCAGGCCTTGTGAGGAGGAAGGAGGTAGCGTTGGATGAAACCCTGGGCGGGCAAACTGTAGAAGCTCAGTGGGAAGGGTGGTCAGCAAGCGGGGGGGCTCCCGTAACCTTGCTTCCTTCTCAGAGCTGTGTCCCTCTGCCCAGGAGTCCCCAAGCCGGAACACGGTTTTCAGGACTCTGGCCTCTGACGACATCCCGGATTTACCTCCTGGGGGAGGGCTCTACTGCGAGTGAGTCTGGGTGGGTTGGGGGTAGAAAGAGGGAAGAGGCATCCAGAAAAGGGTCCCTTCCTGAGGGCCTCTGTCTACTCTCCAGGACAGCTGTCATTGCTGAAACTTATTGTCAGTTCTTCCGGACCTCAGGGGAGTGCTGAGAGGTAAGGACCCTATGATTTTTTTTAACCCTCACCCAAGCATATGTTTATTGACTTTTTGCAAGAGAGAGAAGAGACATCAGTGTGAGAGAACTTTCCATCGGTTGCCTATTGACTTTCAGAGAGGGGGAAGGGAGGGAGAAAGAGGAGAGAAACATTGATCGGTTGCCCCAGCCCTGCACCACCTGGACTAGGGACAGAACCCAAAACCTGGGCATGTGTCCTGTCGGGGAATCGAACCTGCCACCCTTCACTTTGCAGGATGGTGCCCAACCAGCTGAGCCACACGGGTCAGGGCAGGGCCCTGTGCCTTGAATGTTTCTCTTGGAAGCATGTAATCCAGCCCACTCCCCCCTCCTTTAGTGATAGGGAAATGGAGGCCAGAGAGGGGACAAGGGGCTTGCCTGGCTGGTATATTAACATTCTCACTTCTGTCCTGAAGCGTTGTGCTAGGTACAACGGGGGCAAGCAGGAGCAGAAGAGACCATGCTTCCCCTCTAAGAAATGTGCCCCCTGCCATGCTCCATAAAGCCCCATCGTTCCAAGCAACACCCCCTCCAACCAGGAATTAAGGAGAAAAATTCAAGGAATGTTGCTGACCAGGCCTGGACGCATCCCGGAGGATGGTCTGGATCTTGGAGAGAGACTGCGAATTGGGCCCAGATAGATAGCCCAGGAGCATCGGAGACACGTCCAAAGAGGCCTTGGGTGGGGCTCAGGGTGGAAATGGGAAGGAGGAAGCTGGGGCCAGAGCCCAAAGGCTTTTCCACAGCAGAAAAGAGTTTGGTTATTCCCACTTACAAGAGGGGGTTTGTTGATAGTTTCTGAGCAGCAGAAGGAGGTATTTGTCAGGATTATTTGAGTTGTGAGGGACAGAAACCCAACTAAACCTGGGAAAGCAAAACAGGGAGTTTACTGAGCCATGTAATTGAAGAATTCAGGGACATAAGGCAAGACCGCATCCAGTTGTCAGTTGATGACATCAGGAACCGCCTCTTAGTTCCTCGGAGGTGTCTTCATTCCCAGGCAGGGTCTCAGCGTGAGGCAGCAGAGTTGCGGCTCCAGCCTTGCATCCGTAAGACTAACATCCTCAGGGCAGAGAACGCACCGGTTTCCCAGCAGTTGCAGCAAAGGTTCCAGAGCTGGTTCTCATTGGCTGCACTGGGTCACATGCCTGCCAGTCATTGTGTCTCTGACTGGCCAGACTATGGTCACAAGCCCACCCCTAGTGCTTAGGGTTGGGGTCCAGTGCCTCCAAACCTAATGGATTGAGATGTGGGGAACAGTGGTGCCCCAAATGAAAATGAGTGTTTCTAGAATATAGGGGAGTAGATACGGACAGGAAAGAAGGGGCGCTTATTTACTGTCTATTATATTTTGTGTTACAGAAGGTGCAGAACGGGGCTGGGAAGGCCACTGGCACCCATTCAAGCTTTGCCTTGGACTTCCAGGCCTGACAGCTGTCGTCCTTTGGGGCCCCTCTGTCATCCTTCGGGGCCCCAGTGGAACTTAGAAACCTCCCCCTCCCCTGCTACGCAGACCAGCGGAAGGAAGACGTGCGGATGGAGGAACCCCAGAATGTTTATTTCCCCTTCTCCTACTTCCCTCTCACAAAAAGGCTTATGAGAGGGGAAATTCCACCCACCATCTAGACAGGAAAAAAAAAACACCAAAAAAACCCAAAGCGAATGTTCGTGAAATATTTAGAGCTGAACAAACGATGAGAGACCACCCAGTTCAATCACCACTGCTCTTTCCCTTTTTCATCTGTTTTGGGTGGGAGGCAGGGGAGAGGTTTTATTATTAAATTATAATTACATGATTTCAAACACATTTATCTTGTAGAAAAAAAAAACCCACCCCCAACATCGTTTGCCCAGTCATTTGGCAAATATATTGGGCACCTGCTCACAGCCATCAACTGGGGGACTCGCTGAAATTCCTATTTGAGGGGCCCAGCTCCTAGTGTGTGGGGGCAGACAGCAAAGGAACGATAAATAGCCCTGGCTGGTGGGGCTCGGTGGATTGAGCGCTGGCCTGAGAGCCGAAAGGACATCGTGTGTATTCCCAGTTGGGGCACATGCCTGGGTTGCAGGCCAGGTGTCCAGTAGGCTGTGCGCGAGAGGCAACCACACACTGATGTTTCTCTCCCTCTCCTTCTCCCTCCCTTCCCCCCTCTCTAAAAATAAGTAAATGACATCTTTTAAAAAAAATTCTGTACTTACTTATGCATGCATTGGCTGATTCTTGCATGTGTTCTGACCAGGGTTCAAACCCACAACCTTGGTGTATCAGGATAATGCTTTAACCAACTGAGCTACTCAGTTGGCTCTAGTGCAGGATTCTTGCTACCCAATTTGCACAGCACATAAAGCTAAGAATGGTTTTTACATTTTAAAGGGCTGTAAAAAAAATATGTGAAACAGACTCGCTACCTAATATGCCTAAAGTATTTACTAAGTGAACCTTTTTAGAAAAAGTTAGCTGACTGCAGTGCAGGTGACTCACGGAAGCACATCCCTCCCATTTGACAAATGGGAAAGCTGAGACCCAGACAGGAGAAAGTACTCGCCCAAGGTCACACAGAATGGGGGTTCTCATTCAGTCGAATAAACGTGTGTTGAGCTGCTGTTCTGGGCCTGGCTGGGTCAGTGAGGCACAGAAATAGATCAAGTTTACCCCTGTTCCCAAAGAATTCACAGCCTGAGGAGACAAGACACACAGAGGAATGATTATAACCCAGGTGGATCAGGATTCAAGGCCTCCCAGGGTGAGGTGGAGAAGGGGTGTGGATTACTCAATTCTGCAGAGAATGATTAATGTCAGAATATGTTCTAGAAGTATGAGGTGAGGTCAGGACAGCATCCAAGCAGAGGATTTGGCTTGGACAAAGGCTGGGAAGGCTGACTTCCTCACCTAGTCAACGGGACCCCGAGAATTATTTGACACTCACACCTTGTACCAAGCACCACAGGAGTTCAAGGGGTTCAGACAAGACGGCTTATAGCCCAGATTTATTCCCTGCCCTCAGGCCTCAGTTAACCCATTTGTAAACGTCAAACTGATGATTTCCCAGGTTTCTGTCCGTCGCTAGGGCACATTACCTAGGCCAGGTGGCGCTGTACCGGAGAGGCGGGACCATATGAGTGACGTCACAGGGGCGGGGCCCTGGACCCGCCGCGGAAGCTTCGGAGGGTGTCTGGGTTCAGCCTGCAGCCGGCGCGTGGGGGAAGGGGCTTGCGGGAACCGGCGCTAGGGAGGGTCTCCCCACCTCCGTGCCCTCCGATTGCGGGGAGATACTGCCATTCTCCGCAGGCGAAACGTAGTAACGGCGGGACGTATTTGGGGAGGGAGTCTGCGGCTTTATCCACGCTGGAACCCGGAGTCTCATCCCCACCCAGGTCCAGCGCCGCACCCCCACACCCCTGCGGCTGTGAGTCAGCGGCCGGCCGCGCCCCCTCAGCCCACTTCCTCCTCACCTTCTCGGCCCGGGCGGGGGGCAGTGAGAGGGGTGGGGCCCTTCCCACTGGTCTGCCTCCCGTGCTGGGGAGAGGGTTCACCCTCAGTAACCCCTCATAGATTGGCAGAGAAACATTGGGGGTCAAAGGGGAGGATTTAGAGAGAAAATTTGAGCGAATTCATGCTCAACCAGAGGGTCCTCCTCGCCCCCTCCCCAAATCGAGCAGAATATAAAGAAATGGAGAAATCGATAGGGAGGGTGGGAACAAATTGTGTCTGCATTGAGATACCTCTAAGGATTCGCATCATGGGAGAGAACTAGGTGTCAAGAAAGGACCCCTCCCCCTTCCCCCAGGCTTCCCCCCCTAAGGGGAGGGTGCCCCCCGGCATACACACCCAGGCAATAACGTTGGGGACGAGAGGGACAGAGGGCCAAGGGTTCCGCGTCGCCCTTTTAAGCGCCCTCTACCGCACCCCTCACCGCCCTGACTGGCTCGCGGCCCCTTTAAGGCGCGGGGAATTGTGGGTGCGGGGAGTGGAATTTTGGAACGAAATGTAGCGAAGAGAAGTACAGTAGTAAGAGTACCAGTGCAGCCGCCGCCGGCCGAGGGGGCGCGCCGCGGAGGGGACGCCGCACCCCCTTCCTGCCGCTGGGACCCCGATCACACCCCCCCGGAGGGAAGAGGCGCCTCGGTACCCGCGTCGGCCCCGTCCACGTTTTCCCCAGGAAGCCGGACTCTATGGGGCGGGACCCCGGGGGAGATTGAGCGGAACCTGGAGCCGACCCCGAACCCCTGAACCTCGAGCGAGGGGCGCCCCGGGAGCACCCGCCCTGTGGGTACGCCGCCCGCCCGCGGAGCAGCCATGAGGTGAGCCTCGGACGCCTCCAGACCCTTCCACCCCGGCGCCGCTCGCCGCCCCGCCTTTGTCCCCTCCCCCCAGCGCGCTCGGGGCTGGGATTCGGGGACCGGGCGCCGGGGGCCTCGGACTGGAGGCCGGACCCTCTCGGATGAGCCCCAAATGTTGGCCATTTCCCCCTGACTCCCCAGCTCCCGGGTGGTGCCAGGGAGGTTCTCCTGGGACCCCTCACATTTGGGGGCGTTCCGAGGACTCCCGAATTTTTAAAAGACTTTTTCAGAGAACCTCCAAGTTGGCAGACACTCCCCGCAGGGGGGCCGGGATTGAGGCAGGGCTCGGGACCCCCGCCCCCCTCGGATCTCAACTCGGGCTCCTAGAGGGGCAGTGGGGGCCGGCTGGGCGGCCCCTGGCGCCTGGGGGCGGGATGGAAACCCGGACCCTGGTTTGCGGGGTTCCAGGTTACGCGACGCGGGAGAATCTGTCCTTGGGGGACCTCGCTCCTCTTCAACTTCGAGACACTTAAGCCCCTGCACGGGGTGGGGGGTTCCCGTCCTCGGGGGAGGTGGGTGCGGACGGACCCTGACGCAGCCTCGAGGGCGTGGGCGGCACTCCCATCCCCCGCCGCTCCCGACCCACCGTCTGCTCACGACCGGACCGAGCGGGCGCTCGAGGCCGAGGGCGGCTCCCCGGCCGCTGGCCAGAAGGGCGGCCCCTCTCCCCCACCTGCGCGGCCCGGGGAGCGAGGGGGCGCGGCAGCTGGGGGTGTGGGGGGGCCTTTGTCTTCCTGACTCACCTGTCGAGACAGCTGGTGTTGGGGGGGAGGGCGGGGCAGGGGCGCCGAGGGCCGGCTGCTGCCCCAGCGCCGCGCCTCCCCCTCTCTCGGCGCCCTCCCCTCCCGCCGTCGGAACTGGGGGGGTTGGAGAAGGGGCGCGCTGGAAGCGTCAAGGTCATAGCCCTTGCCCCTTGGGACCCGGGCTTCCCAGATGGTTCCAGCTCTCTGCCCAGGAATTTAATCCTGGGAGGGGGGTTCAAGGGACCCAAGGGATCCTCCCTCAAAACTCCTGGGCTCACCTGAGGGCAGGGCCGGTGCGGGCTCGGGGACCCGACTGGATCTCCCCCCACTCTCGCCTCCCATGACACCCCCATAATCTCTCCCGAGTGGCCTGAGCCTGACAATACTATCTCCCTTCCTCCACTCTCTCAGGGACTTCCTGCCCCGAAGACCCCGGCTGGAGGGGGAGGCCCCTGGGGACAGCTGGGGATTAACCCCGTGGTGCCCACATCCTCCCACTGCCTCCGCATTCTCCGTACCCCTGCCCTCTGACATCGGGGGGCCGGTCCTTCTTATAACCCACCTCCCTCATTTGTGCATTCTGATGGGAAACGGACGGTTGGAAAGTTTGGAGCAAGGGGCACCCACAGACACCCTCGAGACTTCCTGCCTCCCCTTTCCCCCCCTACAGCGATAGCCCTTCCAGGCCTGTTCTGGGGAGATGGCAGTTTTCGGGAGCCAGGCTCTCTTCCTTCACCCTCTTTCCGGGGGAGTCTCCTCTCCCACCGGCCCCAGCCACACCCCTTGCCCCTGGCCCCCCTCCCCACGTTTCCGGTCCCAGGCACCGTGGAAGGCGGATGGCGGATGTCCGAGTTAGTGCTGCTTCACTCACTGAGACCGTAAAAGGGCAGGAGCTGTGTCTGGGCCGGCCTCCCACCCCCACCCCCAAGCCCAGGCCAGAGGCCCCAGCCCTCCCACGGGCCCCCTACTAATGGTCAGGGCCAAACGGCCCCGACCTCGTGGGGGGCCGGCAGAAGTGGAGCAGTTGGCTGTCCCCCAGGGGGTTACTAACACTTCCTGAGGGGTCTTCCCTGTCAATGACCACACCCGACATCCTGGTCTGGGCCTCTTCTCCAAAGGCAGCTAAGATTCACATCGACCCACGCCCCCTGTACCCAGCTAGGGAAACTGAGGCTCAGAGGGAGAAAGGCCTGGCGCAAGATGCCTCAGAAGTTCCCGGGCAATGTTGAGGGAGGGTAGGGGACCGCACTGGGATCCTCGGACTTCTGGCAGCTTTGGATGGGGGCAGTCGGAAGAGAGGATGTTAAGATGGAAAATTACAAGATAACAGTTCTCTTTCTCCCAGTTTGACAAATATTTGCTGAGTGCTGTGCCTGGGACTCTGAGCTGGGATTCCGGGAAAGCTGGGCAGCTGGGCAGAGGTCTGAGGCCCAGGGCGGGAGGAGGGACCCCCAAAGGAGAAGTTGAGTCCATTTCTTGCCTCTTCTCATAATAGTAATTGCTGTTATTAATTTTATTAAAAACCTAAAAGACCATTGGATCAAGCATCTCCTTTGTGTGGGCACTGTCCCAGGTGCCTGAGTCCGTTCAATCCTCACAGCAAGTCTAAGAGATTGATACTGTCATACCTGGGCCCCCACCCCGGTCCCAGTTTACAGATGGGAAAACTGAGGCCAGGATGAATGAAGCAGCTTGCCTAAGAGTTTGGAAATGGGCAAGCCTGCATTTGAACTCAGGGCTGTCTCCAGAGTATTATGCTATTAAAGAAAGAGGAAAATAAAACCTCTGATGATCTTGTTAAGAATACGTAGGTCATGCGCTTCCACTGTGCTACTGACGAACAGAGTGGAGACAGGAGAGGAGAGCCCCAGAGGGGGAGCCTTTCCCCTCGCTGGCTTGTGGGAAACTGACGCCGGTCAGGGAGGGTGGACTGGCCTGAGCCTGCAAGAGTCCCACAGACACTAGATTTGGTTCCCTTCGCAGGGTTGTTTCAAAGGTTTGTAGTCTGGAAAGCTTGCGTGTGCATGGGGGGAATGTGGATCTCAGGTTTTGTGGTTTAAGGAAGCTAGAGGGTAAGTCTTAGGATGGGAGTGAGGGGTAAAGGGAAGGGCAAGCCTCTAACCTGGAAGGTTGAGTAAACCAGAATGACTATGCTTGATTGCCTCCGGTGATGAGAAGCTCTCTCCCCTTGTTTTGACTCTCAGCTGCCTTGTATGGAAAATGTGCCAAATTCCAAGTCCTGAGCTTTAGGGCTTTTCTTATCTCTTGGAACCCTTACAAGGAACCAATGAGTTATGGTTTTCTGGGCTGGAAACAGAGGCTCCGAACGGGGAAGGCACACAGCAAGGGGTTGCCTTGAACCCTCTCTCATCCACGGCATGCTCGAGTTTTCCAGAATCCAGGGACTTGTGCAGAAGGGTGGGTCCTGGGCTGGCCAGGGATTCAGGCTCTCTTCTGCAAGACCCTGCGAGACCCTGGAGTCGGGCCGACCCCATGTGAACCTCACTCCCCAGCTTCCTGGCTGTGGGATTTTCCATGGCAGGTTTTGCCAGGTTTATAGTCTTATTTTTTGAACTTAAGTAATGAATGAGGTTTTTTTTTATAGGTGATACACCAGCCCATGGTGGGAAAAAAGGAAAAGAAATAACCAAGCGGTTCTAAACAGTAGACAGTGCGACCCCTCCTCAGGTGCCCTGGCTCGCCCTCGGAGCCCCTCACCGCCCTGAGAAGTCCGCCACCACCGTGTGCGGATGTGTTTATAATCTCCCCACCTATTTTTTTTTTAAAACCTCTGATACACACCACTGTAGACCTTGGCTTTTTCAGATTTCAGCTTCACTGTTTCCTTGCCTTTCAATGAGGTTAAGAACTGGGGCGGACTTGGTTTCACATGTGAGCCCCTCTGCCCTACTTGCTGTGTGACCCAGGGCAAGTGTCTTCAGCTCTCTGTGCCCATGGTTCCTCATCTGTACAAAGGGTAGGGACCAGAGTCCCTCCCGTGAGGTCATTGCAAGGGGCTCTGTGGCAATTGGAGCTCAGTACCAGGAACAGTGTCTGGGACACAGGCTAACGAGTCACCATCAGCTGCCATTGCTAAGTGTTCCTTTTTTATAGATGGCTAATTTGACAACGCCCGAGCACCTAGTATGTGCTAGGTACCATTCTAGGTTCTGGGGACACAGCAGTGAGCAGTAAGGATACAGATCCCTTCCCTCGTGGTCCTGACACTTTGGTGGGGGAGGCGGGGGTCTGTCAGGTGGGATGTGCGGTGAGAGGGAGAGGAACTCTTCTGGTGGTCAGAGGAAGAGGTGACCACCAAGCGGAGACCTGGGGGAAGTGAGGACCCAGGCAGGTTGAGGAAGAATAAATGCTTAGGCCGGTGGCCGGAATGCGCTGGCCTGTAGAAGCAGCAGCTTGGAGGCCGGAGGGGCTGGAACAGCAAGGTGGGGGAAGGGAAGGGATGAGATCAGAGATCAGAGAGATCATGGAAGCCACACAGCGCTCCTGGCTTTCTTTCTGCCCTAGCCAGGGGAGCTTCCGAGAAGAGGAGGGATGCCTTCTGACTGGTGTTTTAACTGGATCCTTCTGTAAGGGGGACACTGCGGCTGGGAGAGGGGCAGGACCAGCCTGGGGCTACCCAGCCGCAGGCGCCCTTAGGCCAGGCCTGAGCCTCCAGGGCAGGGCAGCTTGGGAGAGCAAAGTGCAGCCAGGGTGGGGCAGGCGCCTGGCCAGAGTCTGCCCTGGGGGGCAGGTGGCAGGTGTGGGCAAGGCCTTAACCCTGCCGTGCCAGGGGCAGTGGGAGCCAGAAATGGCCCCTGAGGCTGTGCTTGTCTGGGAACAGCACCTGGTGTTTGGGGAGGGCCCGGCAGTCCCTGGTGGTTAAGACTGTGTGGACCTGCGAGCCAGGTGGCCTGGGGGCAGATCCTTACTCTGCTGCTTGTTGGCAGCTCTGTGACCTCTCTGGGCTTCCTTTCGCAGTCCTCACTTGCAAACTGAGGAAGAAATAGTGCCCATCTCGAAGCGCTGCAGCGAGAATAAAATGAGTAAAGAGAGGCCTTAGGGTGCCTGGCCAGCGGAAGCGCCTCCTAAGGCGGTGCCACGTTATGTAAACTTGGGGATGTCCGGGGCTCAGCTTCCAGGCCTAGGAACCCAGAGCTGGCTCTGCGGAGGGGCTTTCCCTGTCCTGTCTTTCAGTCTGTGTCAGGCCCCAGCCCCCAGGCCTGCTAGAGGCAGAGCCATTTCGGGGTGTGATTTCTCTCCCCGGAAACCTCTGACCACCAACTTCCTCTTTTCAGGAAAAGGAGAGTGGGGGTGGGGTGGCGACTAGTGCTTCCCTCTGGTCTGTGTGTGACCTTGAGCAAGTCACTTCCTGTCTGGGAGTCTGAGTTTCCTCATTGGGGGAGGGGAGATTGATCCACCCCCGAAGGACTGCTGGGGGGTCTGGAGGGATCCTGGACATTGAGGGCACCTGGGAAAGGGACGGTGACAGTTACCAAGTGCTCCACACATGACAGGCCCTAGGCCAGGTGCTCTGCTCTATGTGCCTAGACTCATCTGCTCTACCGGTCCTGGGAGGGGGGACTGTCATTTCCCCCTCTTGCGGTTCTCACGTGGGAGGGTCGCCTGCTTGAGTCACGTGGAATACGTGGCTTAGCAGGGATTTGAACCCAGATTTGTAGATACCAGATCCTGAACTCTCTCTACCCCTCCCCCCAAGGCTGAGTCAGATGTCCCTTGCTCCAGAAGTCCTCTGTGACTCCCAGACCAGGGAAGATGCTCCTGGGCACCCCTGGGCTTGGCCGTGGGTTGTCCCTGTCTGGTGACTAGACTGCCTCCTGCACTTGAGGGTGGAGGCCGGGGCCGACTGGGTCACTGAGCAAGGCATGGGCCTTACAGCCCTGGGGGTGGGCGGTGTTGGGGGGCAGGAATAGGAGAAGTTAAGACAGGGCTGTCAAACTCATTTTCACAGGGGGCCACATCAGCCTCGAGGTTGCCTTCAAAGGGCTGAATGTAACTTTAGGAGCTCGGCGCTGCCACCAGGTAGAAACAAGGTGGAGGGCCGGATTGGGCCCGCAGGCAGGCCTTGTGCTTGCCCCCTGTGAGCTAAGGGGTAGCATTGCTCCCCAGCTTGCTGCAGGCCTCACCCTTCCCCTCCCTAGGCCTCAGCTTCCTCCTCCGACCTGAGCAGGGAGTGGGGGTGGGGAGCAGAGGTCCCAGCGCTCTGGCAGAAATAGGGAAACTGAGGCTGCAGGAGCACCAGGCAGGGGCTGGATCCCAGTGCCACCCCCTCCGGCTCCCACTCTGCACTTCCTGGCAACTCTGACTCTGTCCGTCTCTCTATCTCTCTTGTCTGTGTTGTTCTCCACCCCCCATCTTTCCACCTGTGCCCCCTCACCTTTCCCTCACCTGCCACTGCCCACTTGGTCGATCTGACTCTCCTCTGACCTCTCCCTGCTCCTCAGTCTGTACGTTTGTCCCTTCCAGTCTGCCTGTCTGTCTGACTTCCTCTCCGTCTTTCTCCCCGGCTGCCTGCCCTCTCTTTCCTCGCCTGTCTCACTCCCCCAGTTTGCGTCTGTCTCTCCTGTCTGCCCGCCTTTCTGTGTTTTTCTCTCTCCCTCTCATGCCATGCCATCCCTGCATCTCCCAGGGGAACCAGCCCCTGGGGGTGGGGTGCCCCCCCCCCCCCCCCCCCCGTGACTGACCAGCCCCTTTCCCCCTCTCCCCACTTCCTGGCAGTGAGTCGGTTATCTGCTCCAGCCGGGCCACTGTGATGCTTTACGATGACGGCAACAAGCGGTGGCTGCCTGCGGGCACAGGCCCCCAGGCCTTCAGCCGAGTCCAGATCTACCACAACCCCACAGCCAATTCCTTCCGGGTGGTCGGCCGGAAGATGCAGCCAGACCAGCAGGTGAGGCCCCCTCTGCCTCCGCCTCCGAGGGCTGCACCCCCACGCCTGCACCCCACCCTCACCCACATTTCCCCTCCTGCCAGGTGGTCATCAACTGTTCCATCATGCGGGGTCTCAAGTATAACCAGGCCACCCCCAACTTCCACCAGTGGCGCGACGCCCGCCAGGTCTGGGGCCTCAACTTCAGCAGCAAGGAGGATGCCGCACAGTTCGCCGCAGGCATGGCCAGTGCCCTAGAGGCCTTGGAAGGTCAGACATGGTGGGCTGAGGGGGCCGCCGTGCCCTGCCCGGCCTGGGGCCTCTCCTCCCCATACTCCTCTGAAAACGGGGCTAATGCATGGCTGCTGTGACTGTGGACAGTCATTCTAAGGATTTTAAAAAATATATGTTTTACTTATTTTTAGAGAGGGGAAGGGAGGGAGAAAGAGGGAGGGAGAAAGAGGGAGAGAAACATCAATGTGTGAGAAGATACATCGATCAATTGCCTCTTGTCCCACCACCCAGCCATGTGCCCTGACTGGGAATCGAACCGGCGACCTTTCAGTTCACAGGCTGGCACTCCATCCATTGAGCCACACCAGCCAGGGCTATTCTGAGGAATTTGTGCGGGCTCCTGTGTGCCCCTTGTATACCCGATTCCTGCGGGTACAGTAGGCCCCATGAATTTTTACTCGGTCCACTCCCGTGTGACTGACCGCCTCCCAGACAAAATGTAGCTATTTCCAGCCCTCGGAAGGCTCCCTCCGTGCCCTTTGCCAGGTAACCATTGTACTGACTTATGTGGCCATAAATTTTGTTTTTAGACATCGAAATTAAAAAATCTCCAGGCAGTAGTTCTTAACTTGAATGTGCTCGTGAATCGTCTGGACCTCTGGGTAAAATGCAGATTCCAGTTCAGTGGGGCTGAGGGGGGGCCTGAGCCTCTGCAGTTCAAACAAGCTCCCTGGTAGTGCCAGGTGCGTGTGCCAGGGTCTGGGGTCACTGCTGCAGTGAACCTCAAATCCCCAAATGGCCCAAGTGTTTGCTTCCTACAGCCACTTCAGTGCCTGTGGGAGGGGCTCACTCATCTGGAGGCACAGCGAAGAATATGGGGGGTGGTTTGGGTCCATGGGAGCCACAGGCCTTGGGGGTGGGTGAGGAGCGGGCTCTCAGCCTTCCCAGGGTTCTCAGGCTCAGGGCCTGAGTGGCTGGGACAGTGGTTTACAGTAGATGTTGGATTCAGCCTCAGTCATTCTTGTTCCTGCAAACTCACGTCTGCAGGACTTGGCGCAAGTAACTGCCCCCCTTGGGCCTGGGTTATCCCACCTGCCATCTGGCCAGCACCCCAGCACCCACCTCGTATCAGCTCAGTTAAGGGAAGCTGGTGCTGACCCTCATCTGAGAAGTTGGTGCGGGTGCCCACACCCTGGCCTGGAGCGTCAGGGTCCTGAGGAAGAAGGAAGTGAGCACGTCTGGAGGACGGCTGAGAGCCCTGGGAGAGCCGAGGGAAAGTGCCAAGAGGTGGGGCGCGGTTCCAGGGATGATTCATCGCCTTTTTCTACTCTCACCTTCCAGGAGGTGGGCCTCCAGCGCCGCCGCCACCCTCACAGCCACCCGCCGCACCTGCCACCTGGTCTGTCCAGAATGGGCCCTCCCCAGAGGAGGTGGAGCATCAGAAAAGGTGGGGCCAGTCCCTGCGTGGGGAACCTTGCCACTGCCAGAGTTCTGGGATGTTCCACAGCCCTGACTCCTAGAATTCAGACCTCTCCAACCTTCAGTTTCCAAAATGTTTCAACTCCAGAAAGGGGGGGAGGGGGCATGGGAGGAATAGACATTGACAGCTTTCAGAGACTCCTGACTCCTGGAATTGCAGGGTCTACTGACCCTTCAAATCCCGCCCCACCCCCACTCCAGAGTCTCAGAGTCCAAAATTTGGTTGTTTGAAGCATGTTGGGCGTTTAGTGATTTAAATGTTTCTGATAGTCTGAGGACTAGAATGCTTGCATCTTGGTCTCACCCTGCCCCTCCAGCCCCCCGCCCTTTCCTGGGCGCCTGGGGAAGGAAGCCGGGTAGGGATCAGGAGCAGCCCGACTGGACATCTGAGAGAGAGAGACCAAGGGTTGCTGGCCGTCCTCAGGGCCCTCAGTGACGGCGGCTCCGTCTTCCCTCCTCAGGCAGCCAGAGCACGTGGAGCGGGAGCGCAGGGTCTCCAATGCAGGTGACTGTTCACAGGGCTGGGGAGGGAGTGAGGGGCCCTCCCCAGACGAGGGGGTGGGCCAGCTGGATAGCAAAGAATGAGGCTTCTCTATCAGCAACCCCCTTTTCTGTGTCTGTTTCAGGAGGGCCACCTGCTCCCCCAGCTGGGGGACCGCCCCCGCCTCCAGGACCTCCCCCTCCTCCAGGTCCTCCCCCACCCCCTGGCCTGCCCCCATCCGGGGTCTCAGCTGCAGGGCATGGAGCAGGGGGAGGCCCACCCCCTCCACCCCCTCTCCCCACATCATCAGGCCCCAGTGGTGGCGGGACTGGGGCCCCCGGCCTGGCCGCAGCCATTGCTGGAGCCAAACTCAGGAAAGTCAGCAAGGTGAGGGGGGCCAGACATGGCAGGGTGTGGGGAGACTGGGGCCCTGATGGAATAATGGGAAATGAGGCCAGAATTGCCTGAGAGCATCACAGGAGGGGCTAGGAGGCCAGGAGGCCCGCCTGTAAAACCCCCTCCTCTTTGTAATTTCTCCAGCAGGAGGAGGCCTCAGGGGGGCCCCCAGCCCCCAAAGCCGAGAGCAGTCGAAGCACAGGTGGGGGGCTCATGGAAGAGATGAACGCCATGCTGGCCCGGAGGTGAGCCCGAGCTTGAGGCTGGAGCGCTGTGTGCCCCTGGGAAACCCCGGACAGCCCCCCAGACCAGCAGTGATCACCTGGGCCAGCAGAGCCCGGGTTGGGGGGGACCCAGAGTCCCGTTTTCTTGTTTCTTTGGATGAACGTTCCCCCTTTGGTAGCCAGGTTTGGGACAGAATGCTGACGACTGCGTTCTCCTGAGATGGCTCAGGTTTGCAGCCACCTGGGAGCATCCAGAATGTTCCAAATTCTAGGACCTTGGAAATTTCTGCCTCAGCCCTGGTTGGGTGGCTGGGTTGATTGGAGTGTCATCCCATACACCAAGAGGTTGTGGGTTCGATTCCTGGTCAGGGCACGTTCCTGGGTTGTGGGTTCAGTCCCCACTTGGGGTGCATACAGGAGGCAACCGGTCTGTTTCTGTCTCACAGAAATGTTTCTTTCTCTCTCTCTCTCCCTTTCTCCCCCTCTCTACCCCGCTGCCTCCCTTCTCTCTAAAATCCATAAACGTATTCTTGGGTGAGGAATAAATAAGTAACTAATTAATTAATTACTTTCTGTCTCAGAATCTGGAAACTCAGGTTCCTAGAATCCCAGCATCTAAGATAGAGCCCTACGCCCTTAGGATTTTGTGATTCCCAAATGTGAGAATTGTAAACCCCCCACCTCAAATTCAAGAATAGTATTCTCTAACTTTTTTAAAAAATTTATTGATTTGAGAGAGAGAGAGAAAAAGATAGATTTGTTGTTCCACTCATTCACGCATTCATTGGTTGATTCTTGTATGTTCCCTGACCGGGGATCGAACCCACAACTTTGGCATTGTCAGAATATGCTCTAACCAACTAAGCTACTCAGCCAGGGCTTTCACGCTCTTGAACTTCTAAAACTAAATGTTCTCAGCTTTCACACATTCCATAACTCTACTCTGGAATCTACCTCTTTAGAACTCTGGGAAGGGGAGTTGTTGAGTGGCTGAGGGAGGGCTGAAGCCATGTGTTTTTGCCTTTCCCTCCTGCAGAAGGAAAGCCACACTAGTTGGAGAGAAACCCACCAAGGATGAATCTGCCAATGTGAGTTAGGGGCGCTTCCTGCTGTATACACCTTAGGCTGTACCGTTCTGGCAGGGATACTGGGGAGGTGGTGTGACCCCATTGGGCTGGATTGACCCTGGAAGAGGGAAATGAGCAAAGGTGAGGCAGGGACAGGCTCATGACACTTTTTTTAATTTCCCGCCAGCAGGAGGAGCCAGAGGCCAGAGTCCCAGCCCACAGTGGTGAGTGAAAGCCCAGGCTAGCCGCAAGGACTACAAGTCCCAGGATGCCTTGTCCTCACACAGAAAGCATACTCTTGAGAGGGTCTGTGCAAAGAATGCTGGAGACTGCAGTCTCTTGAGACTGTTCTTTGAACAGGGGCTGATAAGGCTTTGGGAGAAAGATTGAGGTGGGGCATTCTTTGTCCCTTATCTTTCTGACTTGTTGCCTGTCCCCCAGAACCTGTGCGGAGACCCTGGGAGAAAAACAGCACAACCTTGCCAAGGTGGGCCATCAATGCTGGGGCCCCACCTGCCCAAAGTAGTTGGATTGGCCGAATCTGTAGGGAGGAACAGGATGTTCCTTGAATGGGAGGCAGGGGAGGCAGGCCCTCTTTAACCTCATTTCCGTCCCAAACCACCCCGCCTGCCCCAGGATGAAGTCATCTTCTTCAGTGACCACTTCCGAGGCCCACCCCTCTACACCCAGCTCCGGTGATGTTGAGTCAGACCTGGAAAGGGTGAAGCAGGTAGGGGAGGGCACTGGGGGGCAGGCTGGGGGCTAGAAAGGAGCCCCGGGAAGAGAGGAGATCTGGATCTACACTCTGCCACTGACCTGCCTGGTGACTCTAGCAAAGGCATCAGAAACACTCAGCTCTCTAGTCTGTGGAATGAGGAGATTTGATTGGGTCAGGGATGACATGTCTGTCTCATCCACAACCCCCCTTTGCAGTGCCCTTGACAGACCTTACTAATCTGTCACTGCACACATTTCTGATGGGTGCCCAGAGTTCCTTCAGGCACGCAGGCCCCAGACATCCATCACCAGTTGGAGTTGGCAGCGGACGGGACTGTATTTGCCAACCCCGGTACTGGATGTTCTCCAGTACTTTTCTTCTGGCTTCTAAGTATCCAGAATTCTCTAGAATTCTCCAGGCCCTCTGTGGCCTTGTCAGTGATGTCATGGTGTGTGTGTGTAGCTCTTCAGTCACTAAGAAAGGGGAGATTAGGATCTGCAAGTCCTTGCACCCTTCCTGATTGGTTGCACCCGATCATTTTCAGGAGCTTCTGGAAGAGGTGAGGAAGGAATTGCAGAAAGTGAAAGAGGAAATAATTGAAGGTGAGGTGTTTTTTTTTTTTTGTTTAAATATATTTTATTGGTTTTGCTATTACAGTTGACCCAATTTTTCTTCCTGTTGACCCCCTCCACCCAGTATCCCCCTTCCCTCCTGCAATACCCCCCCCTTTTAGTTCATGTCCATGGGTCGTACATATAAGTTCTTTGGCTTCTCCATTTCCCATACTATTCTTACCCTCCCCCCTGTCTATTTTGTACCTACCATTTATGCTTCTTATTCCCGGTACCTTTTCCCCCATTCCCCCCACTCCTGCTGATAATCCTCCATGTGATCTCCATTTCTGTGATTCTGTTCCTGTTTTGGTTGTTTGCTTAGTTTGTTTTTTTTGGATTCAGTTGTTGACAATTTGTTGCTCTTTTAATGTTCATAGTTTTGATCTTTTTTTCCTTAAATAAGTCCTTTTAACATTTCACGTAATAATGGGTTGGTGAGGATGAACTCCTTTAGCTTTACCTTATCTGGGAAGCATTTTCTCTGCCCTTCCATTGCTGGATAGAGTGATCTAGGCTGTAGGTCTTTGCTTCTCATCACTTGGAATACTTCTTGCCAGTCCCTTCTTGCCTGCAAAGTTTCTTTTGAGAAGTCAGCTGATAGTCTTATGGGAACTTCTTTGTAGGTAACTGTCTCCTTTTGCTGCTTTTAAGATTCTCTCTTTTATCTTTGACCTTTGGCATTTATTTATTTATTTACTTACTTACTTTTAGAGAGAGGGGAAGGGAGGGAGAAAGAGAAGGAGAGAAACATCAATGTGGGAGAGTTTCAGTTGCCTCCTGCACACCCCCAACTGGGGACCTGGCCCACAACCCAGGCATGTGCCCTGACCAGGAATCAAACCAGCGACCTCTTGGTTCACAGGCCGGCACTCAATCCACTGAGCCACACCAGCCAGGGCAACCTTTGGCATTTTAATTATGGTGTGCCTTGGTGTGGACCTCTTTGGATCCATCTTGTTTGGGACTCTCTGTGCTTCCTGGACTTGCATGTGTATTTCTTTCATCAAATTAGGGAAGTTTTCTTTCATTATTTTTCTAATAAAGTTTTCAGTTTCTTCCTCTTCCTCTTCTCCTTCTGGCACCTGTATGATTTGGATGTTGGTATGTTTAAAGTTGTCCCAGAGGTTCCTAAGCATATCCTCATTTTTTTTAAATCCTTTTTTCTTTCTGCTATTCTGATTGAATGTTTTTTCCTTCCTTGTGTTCCAACTTGTTGACTTGATTCTCGGCTTCAACCTCTCCACTGTTGGTTCCCTGTAGATTTCTCTTCATGTCACTTAGTGTAACCTTCATTTCTTCCCTCGTGTTGTTGCCGTATTCAGTGAGGTCTCTGAGCATCCTGGTCATCAGTGTTTTCAACTCTGCATCTGATAGGTTGGTTATCTCTGTTTCATTTAGTTCTTTTTCTGGGGTTTTGTCTATTCTTTCATTTGGGCCATATTTCTTTGACTCCTCAAATTGGCAGCCTCCCTGTGTTTGTTTCTGTTTATTAGGTAGCGCTGCTTTAACTACCTGTCTTAAAAAAGGCACCTATAAATTGTGTGGGGCGGAGCCTTAGGTAATGGCCAGGACGGGGCAACCTGCTTCACTGGTTTGTGGCTCTGTGTGCAGGGAGGTCTCGGAGAGCAGACAACTCTGCCTGGCTTCTGGAGGTTTGCCTGGCACTCGCTCTCATTGCCAGTCACTTCACCCACTTCCCGCATGTGACTGGCGCCCTTCCAGCTGTTGCCCTGGTGGTGAATCCTAGAGTGGGTGGATTTGCCCACATTCTAAGTCCGTGCAGGCCCTTTAAATGGACTCTCCTGAAAATCCAGCAGTTTCTTCCACTGCCTCAACCCCCACTGGTTTTCAGCCAGAAGTTATGGGGATTTATCTTTCTGGCACTGGAACCCTGGGCCCAGTGCCGTGTGGTCTGGCCTCGGACGGGGATCACTGCCTCCCAAGGTACCCCTCTCAGTTTTTATCCACCACCACCTGTGAGTGTGGCACCACCCACTCGCTGCCTCTCTGCGCCTCTCCACCCATCTCTGCCACTCTGCCCCTTCTACCTGTCTGGATGAGCGTGGCTTCTTTAAATCCTTGGTTGTGGGACTTCTGTACAGCTCGATTTTCTGATAGTTGTGGTCATTATTTGTTTTGGGATAGAGTTGTAATTCTGTCTGTGGTTGTGGGAGGAGGCAAAGCGTGTCTACCTATGTCTCCATCTTGACCGGAATTCAGAGATGTTTTTTAAACATTTACTTTGGAGGCATCCTGTCCCTTGGAAAGAGCCCTGTTTTGGAAGGGAAGGGGGAAGAGGCTCTGCCCCTGACCTCTGCCCTTTGTTTCCTTCCAGCCTTTGTCCAGGAGCTGAGGAAGAGGGGTTCCCCCTGACCACAGGGCCCCAGAAGAGCGTGTTTCTCCTTTCTGCACACCCCGCCTGTCACCCTGCTTTCCCTGCCTCAACTAAACTCGGAACTGGCTGAAGAATACACAGGAATGCGGCTTCCCCACTCCCGAGGGGATGTGGCTTCTGTCATGCCCCCGCCCACACTGGCTGCTGATTGGCTGGGGAGGCCCCCACCTTTTGCTCCCTCCGGTCCTTCCCCTCTGCCATCCCCTTGGGGCGGGTTCCTTTGCAGGGGGATATACCCATTAACCCCACAGTGAGAGGCAAGGGAGAAGGGAATTTCACATTCCCTTGTTCTAGATTTCACTTTAACGCTTAATGCCTTCGAATTTTTGTTTTTTAAGAAAAAAAAATATATATATATTTAGGTTTTGGGGGGAGGGAAATTTTTTTCTCTTTGGTTTTGATAAATGGGGTGTGGGGAGTTTTTAAATGCCATAGCCCAAGGCTTGTTCCATTTAGGGCAGCTATTTAAGGGGGGATGTCCCACCAGGCTGGGGGCACCTCCCCTGACCCCAGGAACATCCCTTCCCTTTGGCTCCTTCCCCTTTTCTATGAGGAATTAAGATGCTGTAACTTTTTGGAACCTCAGTTTTTTTGTTTTTTGGGGGGTAGGTTTTGGGGTCCAGGCCATTTTTACCTGCTTAGGGCAAATAAGATGAGGGAGAAAGAAAAAGGGGAAGCAAGCTCCCCTCTCCCACCTTCACCTTTAGCTTCTTGAAAATGGGCCCCTGCAGAATAAATCTGCCGGTTTTTATAAATGCTAAGATCTTGAGTGATTTGAAGGGCCCTTCTGAGGAGGATGGGGTGTGCCCTCCCCCTCCCCAGCAATCTACCTGCCCCTCCTCTTCCTTCTTCCCACGTGTCCCAGTTCCTTCAGGCTCTGCCTTCTCTCTTGCCCTCTCAACAGACCTCCCTCCCTCTCCACACTCCTTACCAGGCAGCATCCTCACTCCTTTCTCTCCCCTCCTCCCCCAGTGCCAACCAACTCACCACCTCATAGAAAGTCTGGCTGGGTCCCTCAACAGACTGTGTGGCCTGGGGAAAGTCCTTGGCTTTCACATCTGGGAAAGGACTCATAGGATGGCTCTCTGCCCCCTTCCCGTCAGAACCCTCCCAGCTTCTCATTTTAATGACCTCTGTAGCCATTTTGCCGATGTCCACCATGGTTCTCAGACACATTAAGGTGACTCCTTTACCCCAGAGCTCCTTTAATTATAAAACATTGACAGTCTAAAAGGTAGAGTTCGGAAGTCACAGAGCTCATACACACCCCTTTCGGTGGTTCCGTGGGTTGGCAGGGGTTAGGTCACGGAGCTAACACTGCCTGGTGGAATATCCCCTTTGGGTGGGGGTGGAAAACGAGGGCCGAGGGGCCAGTGGTCCCGTGGAAGAAGCTTTTGCGTGAAGGAGGTTGGGGATCCTGGGGGACCAGTCCAAAGGCAAGAAAGGGGATCCCTGAGTACTTGGAAGCGCAGGAAGATGGGGGTCACGACAGTTACCCGTGGGGGCGGGGGGGTAGCAGGCGGGTCCCTGTGAGCCGCCCTCAGGGGAGGATGCTGGGGAGGGACAGCAGCTGTCCAGAACCACTGGTAAACGGGCTCTGACTGAAACAACCGTTCCGCCCCAGGCAGCACCACTTCTTCCAGCCCAGGGTGCTACGTCCTGCTATAAGAGTCACCGGAAGTGGGGGAAGGAGGCATCTGGTGGGACTGCCTGGGAGGACCCTGCACGGCCTTTCCAATGGGTTGTGCCACAGATTGGGGGTGGCGACGGCGGTGTTTCCATTGGAATGAGCCCCTGAAGGAGAGGGGACGCCAGCAGAAGTACCAATGGTAGACTAAAGTCTGGCGCCACAGGGCGACTCACTGGGGCTAAAACGTCCCAGCATTCCCCCACTGTGTTTCTCCCCGCCACCTCCCCACTCCCCTAAGGTGAGGCAGACATAAGTGTCTGCATTTCATTACAATGGTCAAAGAAGGGGCCACGAGGGTTCCGGTGTCCTGGGGAAGGACCGCTCCTCAGGTAGGTGGGGTTGTGAGTGATGGGTGAGTGTTAGCTGGGTGTGTCCTGCTGGCCCATCAAGTGGGGGGAGTGACCAAAAGCCTGGTTAGATCAGCCCCAGTGTAGGGTCCGTTCTGCTTCTAAAGGGACTGGGTGGGGTTGGTTAGACCGGTTCAGGAAGGGACAGGGCGGACAGAAAGCCATGTTGGAGGAGTCACGTCCAAGACCAGGGCCCTGCTGCTTCCTATTCCTCAGGCGTGGGTTGCGCCTGGGGCGAGGAGGGCTCGTCCCCATCTTGGTCTTGGATGCAGAGCTGGGCTCGCACCTCTTGCATCTGCTTCCGCAGCTCCTCCAGCGCGGGCGGTGCCGCCGCCTGCTGCACCTGCATCTGCAGCGCCTCCAGCACCAGCGCCAGGTGGTCCACCTGGTCTCGCATCGAGTCCCAGGCGATGCGCTGCTGCCTCTTCTTGCGGCGGTGCTGCGACTTTTGGCGCCAGTACTCCAGCACTAGGCAGCTGCAGGCCACGATGAAGATGGTGGCCTCGCCCAGAAGCTGGGCGCCCAGCTCTGCGGCCGCCTCCTCGTTCAGCGGCTTCACGGCTTCAGCATTGAAGCCCATGATGCTCATCTTGGCCCGCATCTCCGCCCAGTGGTACACTGTGGGGGAAGAGGGGGGTCAGCGATCCTTTGCTGCGGAGCCCCCTGCCAGCCCCAACCCTCAACTCCTTGATGCCCCACTGGGAAGGATGGGGAAAGGCAGCCAGCATTGCTGTCGTTGGGAGTGAGCGCCATTGAGAAGCCTCTCGTGCAAAGAAGATGACGGTGCTCCAGGCCTCGCACTCGGAATGCTGTTAGTTACTGGGGCTGGGGTGCCCCGGAAGGCATCCTTTGAAAGTGTCCAGAAGATTCTGGCGAGCGGCTGAGAATGAGAAACGCTGCCTCGGAGGAGAGGTTCCGAGGTGACAATCCAGAGCAGAAGTAAATTTTTCCCTTTTTCCCCTCACACCTCCCCACTTCAGGGCCAGACAAGCACCTTCCCGCTGCCCCAGAAGGAGGAGGTGGCAGTTCGCTCCTGAAGTGTGTGCCCACTGTGGTTTGGGAAGGAGCCGAGGGCTTGAGCAGCTCAGCTCCAACGACTTCTGTGCCTAATCACTCATTCAGATGAGTGATGACCAGCATTAGTCATCGCTGATAAATGCAGCACTCACAGAGCTGATGCTGAAGCCTGACTCACTCCAGTAATAATTAATATTCACCCTCGATACATGAGCTGCTGGAGAAAATAATGAGCCTTTTCGGGCTCAATGAGAGATGAATTCCTAAAAGCATCATATACCCTTCCAGCCAACCTCCGCGACAGCCAGGCTGATCTAATTATGTTTTCTTCCCCTAAGTTGGAAGAAGAACAACTAAGGGGGGGATTAGTTAGACTTCACAAAAGGAGTGTAAGATGAAGGGAGTCCATCTCCCCACCCCCACTCTATACAGAAAATCTTTTTTGTTGTTGTTAAGATTGTATTTATTTTTAGGGAGAGAAGAAGGGAGAGAGAAAGAGAGGGAGAGAAACATTGATGTGTGGTTGCCTCTCGTGTGCCCCCCACCGGGGACCTGGCCCACAACCCAGGCCTGTGCTCGGACCGGAACCGAACCACTGACCCTTTGCTTCGCAGGCTGGTGCTCAGGATCGTGCAGTCCACAGCCAGGGCTGCAGAGCACCTTTTGATCTTTTGTGCATTGATTTTTTCCACATTAACCCTATAATGCTAAATTACCAGCTTATTCCTCTAGTTCTTGATTTACTAAATCGAATCTCTACAAATATTGTGACTTGACTTCCCACTGCCATCCCCACTTGTGTGAAATTAAACACATATTCTATATCCTCCCAAGGTTTGCAAGTGATTTTTAGTTTGTTTCTATTGATTGGTAACAAATATAATAATTCTAAATTATTTTAAGTAACATGCCTATTGCCTCAACTTCCTGACATGTGCACCTGTACGGAACAGTAACATCGCTGTGCAAGAGAGAAACAGTTGCCGGTCATACACCCCCACCCAGGGACCCGGCCCACAACCCAGGCATGTGCCCTGACGGGGAACCGAACCTACAATTCCTCAACCCCTTGGTTCCAAGGCCGGCACTCAACCAACCCACTGAGCCACACCAACCAGGGCTTAAGATGTTTCTTTGAGGTTATTAATAAGGGTTTTACTATTCTTTGTCCACTTTCACACTAGAATAAATGATAATTTCTAGGCCCAGAATTACAGGCTCAAAACTCCTCAGAAGCTCCATCTGGTGTGGCTCAGTGGATTGAGCATGGGCCTGTGAACCAAAGGGTCACTGGTTGGTTTCCCAGCCAGGGCACATGCCTGGGTTGCCGCCCAGGTCCCCAGTAGGGGGCGTGCGAGAGGTAATCACACACTGATGTTTCTCTCCCTCTTTCTCCCTCCCTTTGCCTGCTCTCTAAAAATAAATAAATAAAATCTTTAAAAAACACTGCAGAAGTTGGGAGACCTGGTGGCATCATGAGTCCTGGGCAGGGTCCTTTGCCCCCCCTGTGGCACTGACATCACACCAGGGTGGGCTTGGGAAGGGGTTTCTCTTGTTTCCATCATTTCATACTTTTCTCTGAACCTCGTTTCTCTCCTTAGTCCTGAGAATTTTTCTTGTCTGTGCGGTAAAGGGTTAACCTTACCCTATAATAGGGGCCTGGCCTTTACCCTTGGGTCCTGAGAGGAAGTCTTTAAGTCCTTGGAATGTCCTGTCTAAGAAGACTGTCTGTTTACTTGGGGCCTTGGACCGTCCAGATAATGGACACTAGCAGGGTGATTTGTGGTGACCACATGGTATCTGCTCCACCCCTGGAGGGGCTGGAAACTAAGGTTGGCCACGTGGTTCCCAAACCTTGTCTGTGGGACCCACCCCCACTGAAAAGCCTGGAGAACGTGGCTTGGGTGAGCTTCCTGGTTGGCAGTGTTCCATGCACCCGTCTCTCAGTGCTGCTGGGAGAAGTTACGCTGCCCACCATTCCACTGGTTCAACGGGAGCTCGCTCACACTGGGAACTCCAGG
This sequence comes from Desmodus rotundus, assembly GCF_022682495.2. NCBI lineage: Eukaryota > Metazoa > Chordata > Mammalia > Chiroptera > Phyllostomidae > Desmodus > Desmodus rotundus. Next base: position 43,013,138 of record NC_071398.1, read on the forward strand.
ATTCTGCCCCGTGCTCCTCTTCCCTTGGCTGATTTGAATCTATATCCTCTCTCGGTAATGAACAGTAACAGGGAACCCTGACCAGTGTGGCTCGGTTGGTTGGGCGTCCTTCTGCAAAGCAAAAGGTTGCCGGTTCAATTCCCTGTCAAGGCACATGTCTGCATTGCAGGTTCAGTCCCCAGTCAGGCAACTGGGGCAATTTTGGTCCCCAGTCAGGCAATAGGCAACTGATCAATGTTTCTCTCTCACATTGATGTTTCTCTCCCTCTCTCCTTCTCCTTTACCCTCTCTGTAAAAATAAATAAATAAAATCTTTTAAAAAACCACACTGTTAATAATTAGCCTTGGCTGGTGTAGCTCAGTGGATTGAGCACAGGCCTGTGAACCAAAGGGTCGCTGGTTCGATTCCCAGTCAGGGCACATGCCTGGGTTGCGGGCCAGGTCCCCAGTACGGGGTGCCTGAGAGGCAACCACACATTGATGTTTCTCTCCCTCTCTTTCTCCTTCCCCCCTCTCTAAAAATAAATAAGTAAAACCTTTTAAAGAAATGCAAATGTTTCTTAAAAGAAATAAAGTAAAAAAAACTCTGTAGCAATCAGTGAGTCCTGTGAGTCCTTCTACCAAGTGATTGAAACTGGAGATTGTTTGGGGGAACCCTGAACTTGCAGTTGGTGTCAGAGTGAGGGCCCAGTGGGGCTTCGGAGGGTTACTTTTGTCCTGTTCCCTGTCCCTTCCAGGGGTGTGTTGAACTGTCCTTTAGGGCTTGCTCCCTTTGGTTCAGGTGCGCTGCCTTTCAGTGAAAAGTTTTCATAACCCTGTGAGCCAACGTTGTCCAGCCACTTCTCCAGCCTCCTCCACGGGAGTTTCACTCGTGGCAGCTGGGGGAATCGGCAATTATAATTATTGTCCCATGACTGTACCAACGGTCAGGCACCCACACTCGGCCAGAACTTTGCTCCCACTCACTGCAAGAGGCCGAAGAGCAAAACAAGTGTGCGGGAATGACCCAGTGTCCTCCTCCGGCCCGTCCACGGTCGCTCAGGGAGAGAGGGGAGGGGCTGCACAGAGGGGCTCAAGGAAGCTGGGGGGCAATGAGATGTGTTCACTGTCTTCAGGGTGGTTGGTGGTGGTTTGACCTATATGTCAGAACCAAATTATATCAAAGTATACGCTTTCTATACGTACGTTATACTTGTGTCACTGACACCTCAAGAAAGCTGCTTTGGAAAAAACTCGGGATGAGACAGAGTAAGTGTCTACTTAGACACAGAGAAAAGGGACTGAAAGAGGCTGTGACAGGAGAAAGGGTACAGGATGGGCCCTGCTGGTGCGGCTCGGTGGACCGAATGCCGGAGTGTGGACGGAAGGGTCGCCTGTTTGATCCAGAGTTGCGGGCCGGGTCCCCGGTAGGGGGCGCGCGAGAGGCAACCACACATTGATATTTCCCACTCTACCTTGCTCCCTTCCCCTCTCTAAAAATAAATAAATGAAATCCTTTTTTAAAAAGGGGATATAGGATGAGAACTGCTAGGTTTTTTTAGGTGCGGGGCCAGCGCAAACGCGGGGCCCCACTACCACAAATTATGCACCAAGTGTCCCACGTTAGGGGAAATCGCAGGGGTCAGCACACCCGGAGTGCAGTGGCTGAGCCTCCCCCCCACCCCCCGGGGGGAAACCACGTTGGTGATCATGGCATCTCCCCTGCTGTGGGGGGGGGGGGCGGTGTAAGGAAACTGCTAGTTTTTATTACACACCTTACAGAAAGAAAGGTTTCATTCTTTAAGTGGAAAGTAAAAACACATTGATGTGATCACGCCATATTTGGGGAACCGAAGCATTCTGTTCGATCCCCATCCCCTCATCTAATTAGTGGCCAGGTCTGTAATTGTCACGTGACTCTGAGGTTTACTATTCACAGATACAGAGGGTGAGGCCTGGGAAGGGCGCAGTTACGAGAGCGCTGAGGCGGCTCCCTGAGGGCAGTGCAAGTGGATTGCACAGGAACTCAGGGAATTTGGAGAGGGTGGGAAACTGCACCTGGACTGTGGCGTGGCTTCCTGGACTGTGTCTGTGATAAGAAAAAAAAAAAAAAAAAACTGCTTTAAACAGAAAATCATGACTCCTCCCACCCCCGTGGCGCATTAATAAACTTGCCTTTTATTCATTAGTTTTCTCATTTCCCATCTAAGGCGAATGCCCAGCGTAGATTGTGGGGCGCATGTGGAATGCAGGTAGTAGCCTATCTGCTCTGTGCTGGGAGAGCCGCTAAAGGAAGGTGCTGTGCGGAGCCTTCTGAGTTGGGGAGGGCACACCTCTAAATGGCTCCTATGAAAACGGGCACTTATTTTAAAAACAACTTTTATTTATTTTTAGAGAGAGGGGCAGGGAAGGAGAGAGGGAGAGGAACATCAATGTGTGGTTGCCTCCAACGCTCCCCCTACCAGGGACCTGGCCCACAACCCAGGCATGTGCCCTGACTGGGAATCGAACCAGTGCCCCTTTGGTTTGTAGGCTGGCGCTCAATCCACTGAGCCACACCAGCCACAGCTAAAATGGGCACTTATTTTTTTATCATCTCCTACTCCTTCTCCCTATTTTTTCATCTCCTTTGCTTTCTTCCCCCTCATTTTCAGCCCTCTCATTTAAAATATTTGATTTGAATACATTTCTCCAACAATTAATGTAAAGCATTAGTAAGAGGGCAAATCCCGTTTCTCCCTGACAATTCAATGTGCCGTGTGCCTCCTAAACAGGGTGTGCCTCGGTTTCCCAAGTAGCCAAGAGTGATGAAATCACTGGCCAGAGAGATGATTAGATTCAACCTCCAGAGCCTCTCCCCTCCCATAGTTGGAAGGTTTAAAGTTCTGCCAGGTCTTTCTGATGCTCAGCCTCCAACCTGAGTCACCCTATTAGTAATACCCAGAATACAAAAACCACCCTACACAAGGTGGCCTCCGTAACATGCACCAACCAGGGACAGCCAGATGCCGTCCAGGACCCAAGGCCAGTACCTCAGGTGTGGACCTCCCATCAGCCAAGGTGTGGGGCCCCCTACCAGCTGCCTCGCTGGAACCGCAACCCTCATGCCTCTCTCCCCTACAGTTCTCTTCCTCCTGCTCTTCCCACTGGTGCTCGGAGGTCCCCATCCCTCTGAAGGTGAGTGTGGTTGTGGGGGGCAGGGAAGTCAGGCCCCTCTCAGTGGCCGTGCAGCAGTGAGGGACGTAGAGCTTCCACCTCCGTGCTCCTGCTCAGCTGAAATGCCGGCCCCAGTGAGGAATTCTGACCCACCTCCCACCCCGGAGGGCCTGGGGGTAGCCCCTGTGAGCATCCCCCAAGCCATCCCCTTGTGCTAGTGTGGGTGCTGGGGAGAAGGGAGCGCCTCTCGGGAGGGAGCAGAAATCTGCTCGTCTTCTGGGGCTGACAGGGGGAAGGGCAGTGATCGCCTGAGTCACTCGCCAAAGACAAAGACCCCGTTCCACTAAAGGCCCTGCTGGTGAAGCTTTTCTATCAAGTCTCCCTTCTTTCAACCCTACTGGCACCCACCAGCTGACAGTCACCCTCAGTCTGTACAACACCCCCATGAAGAAGAAGAGACCCTTTTAGGGATGGAAAAAGTGTGGCTCAGCTCGGGGTGAAGTTCATTGCCTGAGGCCACATGGGCAGGTGGAGGGAAGGACAGGGCTTGAATCCTGACCTGGCTGAGGAGTTCCTCTGTCTCCTACTTTTCTGAGCAAATTTCTAGCAGGAGGGACATTAGTTTCAGCCCAGGCAGGAGCCCAAGGACCAGGTAAGTGTAGTGAGGGGTGGGGGATGGAAGGAATGTGGGGAATGAGCCAAGAGAAAATGGCGTAGCTCCTGAGACAGCGGGGCAAGAACGGAGGGAAAGGGACCAGTGTCTCAGGCTTGCCCCCACAGAGGACGGGCTCAGCCTGCCCCGCTCGGTCTGCTCTCCCTCCAGTTCCCAGGCCCAGCACCCATTTGGTCAGTCTCACGGGTGGACAGGGTCATCTCACTGTCCCATTGTCATTTGGTAACCCGAGTGAGGCTGGTCATCACTGTGTAGGACCCTAAGCCACATGCATTTTGGCTGTGACCCGGTGGCACCCAGGTCAGCGGTGGGTAGCCTCGCTCACAGGGTCAGGTCAGGAGCCACTGAGGGTCTGAGAACTTAGTGCAGATCCCACCTGTGGGCTGGGAAGAAGGGGGATGGGAGAGGAGGCGGCCAGAGAAGAGGGGCAGGGCTGCTCTGGCACAGAGGCGAATGGGACATCGGACACAGGCGCTGGGTGAGAGATGAATGGAGGACACAAAGATGACACGGGAAGACAGTGGGCCTCCACTCAGGACCGGCCAGGCCTGATGCTCAGCTGTCTGGCCCCCAGGAGAGGTGCTGGTGGTGAGAGAGGAGAGGTGGCGACTCTGTGGCACCGTGGCCCTGGACCCCAAGAACCCACAGTGGAGCTGCTGCAGAAACTTCTACCTCTTCCATCGCCCCACACAGAGGTGCTGCCAAGCCTTCGACACAGAAATATTCTTCATCGTCCCCCTGGACCACAAAAAGCTGGATGCTGACGACTGCAAGACATACGCCCAGGGGGCCCTAGGTAGGCGTTGCCCCACCAGCAGCTCCCCATTCTGGTCCTCTAGTGCTTGGGGGGCCACGGAGACCCTTTCTTCTCTCCTTCTTTTTACTTTGATGAAAAGTAAAAAGAAAAGTAAACTGTACTATTAACAGGCTAGTGATGTGGGTCTTATTGTTTCCTCTTATTGATTAAATTTTAAATGAGTGTCACAGAAACACAAGAGAACAAGCATGATGTCCTTTCAGAGACGCAGCGCCTCCAAGGTCCAAAAGCGAGCCTCTCCCGACAGTGCGCCCCACCAGCCCGCGGTGCCACAGGAGACCCAGGGGTGGCGCACTAGCCCACGGTCACGTGCAGTAAGTATTCCACCTGGCAGGGCAGCCCAGCAGTCCACAGAAGCACAGGAGGGGACTTGACAGAGGCATCAGAGGCAGAACCCTTGGAACCAACCGGATGCCACAGGTGTGACTCTCCAAGCCCAGACTTTAGAGATACTGCCGGAGGTAACTAGGCAGAGGCTGGGCTTAAACACTCAGCACCGAGGTGATGGGCGAGGTTCTGCTGAGGACCCCACTTCTCGGGTGGGTGGTTGGTGTTGGGGGTTCTGCTCTCATGCTCCTTGGAAAGTTGGGGAACGCCGGGGCAGCGATACTTCCCTCTGCCCCGAGACCCACTCTCCACTCTTGCCCGCCTTTCTGCCTTCTGCCTTCTGCACTCCCTGGAGGCTGAGCACCGGGAAGGACATCACCCACTCAGTTTTCTGGTGGGCAGCACGCCCACCGGATAGAGGAAGGGACGGGAGGAGGTAGAGGTGGCGCTTGGCTCCCTGGCCCCCTTCTTGGCTGGGCCACCACGTGAACACCTGCACATCTGGGACCCGTTCCTTCTGAGATGGAGGGTGGTATCAGCCCTGCCCTGTCCAGCCCCGGGGGCCCCAGCACCCCTCCCTAAGTCCCTCCTCCCTGCCCACACCTGCACTGGAGTCTACAGTAAATGCAACTAACAAAGCAAACAAACAGAAAAACCTCCCATAGCTCCCAGGGCTCTGAGGGGGCTCGTTAGCCTGGCCACTGAAGGTCCTGCCCAAATCTGCCCTCCCAGCTCATCTCCCCCGCTCCTGCCCTGCTCCTGCCGCTCCCACCTCTGTGGCAGCCATGTCTTGGCACATGCTGTGCCCTCTCTTGGGACACCAGCCCTTCCCCAATGGCTGCTTAGGCTGAAGCTCCTCTGGACAGCAGCTCACGAATGCATGGAGGCCAGGGGTCCGCCCCTCCTCCGAGACCCCTTAGAAGGCGGGTGCAAAGCATTATTGGATGATCCCTGCCTTGCACATATGTACATATCTGCCAACATGTGTGCATAGCTCCTTCTCTGCACACACATTAGGACAGGAAACACAGCTAAAAGGTAACAGTGGTCATTGCCGGGTGTGGGGATCGCTGGTGATGTTTGCTCTGCATGTTATGTTTCCAGTGTTTGCTGAGTCTTCCATATGAGCCTGCTATGCCTTGAAACATGCAGAAAGCAATGCCTGGGAAACAAAGAAATGACCGGAATGGAAGTGCCTCCTGTATCGACTTTGCTAACTCGCCTCTGATCAGCGCCTTCAGCTCCCTCCTCCCTGGCTTCACACCACACGCCTTCCGCCTTTGTTGATTTTAAACTGCACCCTTTCACTGGACAAACTGGAACCATGTGCATATCAGCTTTTCTAAGTCCTGTGAGCCCTTCTAGCAAATCATTGAGCCTGAGGGTGGTTTGGGGGACTGGTAACACAAGGAGATTCATGGATTCAAAGATATAACTTATATAAAATCATTCACAGAGCCCTGGCTGGTGTGGCTCAGTGGACTCGATTCTGGCGTGCGAACCAGGTGGTCGCGGGTTCGATTCCCAGTCAGGGCACATGCCTGGGTTGCCGGCCAGTCCCCCCCCTAGGGGGCACGAGAGAGGCAACCACACATTGATGTTTCTTCCCCTCTCTTTCTCCCTCCCTTCTCTTCCTTAAAAATAAATAAAATCTTAAAAAGAAAATCATTCACACAGTGCCTGGAACCCAAGAAACATGGAATGGAAAAGATTCATTTCCTCTGTGCTTCAGTTTCCTCCAACATGGGGGTCACAATCATCCTGCACTGGGGGGAGGGGTGCTTGTAACGTGGGGTGAAGAAGCGCTTCCCAGACAAGGGAGGAAGAACGAGAGCCACAGCGGAAAAGATGGGGCATCTGGCTCCTCAGACAGAAAAGCTTTCGCAGGACAGAAGAAACCACAAATTAGCATTAAGGCCAAGTAAAGGAGGCTTTACTCACAGGAATTCAAATGTCCAATAAATAGCTGAAAATGTGCCAAGCCCACCAGGGATCGTCAGGGAAGCAGAGACCGCACCCTCCAGGCCAACCTTCTCGCCCCAAGCTCCGGAGACAGCGTGCCAGGAAGTATTCTCATCTCGCCCTGGCTGGGGTGGCTCAGCGGGTTGAGGGAATCAAAAGGTCGCCTGTTCAATTCCTGGTCGGAGCACATGTCTGGAGTGCAGGCCAGGTCCCGGTTAGGGGTGTACAAGAGGCAACAGGTAGATTCTTCCTTTCCCTCCCTTCCCCTCTCTTTAAAATTAAATAAACTTTTTTTAAAACAAGATTTTATTTATTTTTAGAGAGAGGGGAAGGGAAGGGGAAAGAGAGGGAGAGAAATATCAATGTGTGCCTGCCTCTTGCATGGCCCCCACTGGGGACCTGGCCTGCAACCCAGGCATGGGCCCTGACTGGGAATGGAACCAGCGACCCTTTGGTTAGTAGGCTGGCGCTCAATCCACTGAGCTACACCAGCCAGGGCTAAAAAATAGATAAAATCTTAAAAAAGGAAAAAAGAAGGTATCTGCATGTCAAACAAAGGGGTGGTGCACTGGGAGAAAGACTGAACAGTGTAACAAAAGTGGACGTGGTACATTAAATAATTGTCCCCAGATATGTCCACACCCCAATCCCCAAATCGGTGAACCTCACTTCCACAGCAAGAGGACTCTGCGGAGGGGATGCACCTAAGGGTCCTGAGATGACCCCAGATGAGCCAGGGGGCCCTGAATGCGACCTGAGCGTCCTCACTAGAGCCGGGGGGGGGGGGGGGTTGCAGGGAGGGAGGGACAGTGGGCAGGGAGGTGGCGCCGGGAAGAGATGCCCACACCCAAGCCCCTGGGAGGCGTGTGTTGTGTAATGTGGCGAGAGGGTCTTCGTGGATGTCACCAATTTAGGGAACTCAAGATGAGCTCGTCCCGCATGATGCAGGCGGGCCCTACAACCAGGGATAGGTGGTCTTACAAGAGAACAAAGAGAAGACACAAACACCCAGAGGAGAAGGCCAGGTGAGGACGGAGGCAGAGCCACCACCAGAAGCTGGAAAAGGTGAGGTAGGTCCTGCCCGGAGTCTTTGGAGGGAGGCCAACTCTGCCAGCACCTCGATCTCAGCTCAGGGGTTTGTGGGCTCCGGAGCTGTAAGGGGATAGAGGCGTATTGCTCTAAGCCAACAAGTTTCGGGTAATTTGTTCACAGCAGCCACAGGAAACTAGTCAGATGGACAAAAGGCTTGAACCAATACAATTACGACTTTTGCAAAAGAAGATAATAAGAATAGCCAATAAATACATGCAAACTTGCTTGACATCACTGCTCATCAGAGAAAGACAAAACCACAGTGAGATACCACTACCTACCCGCCAGGATGGCGAAAACGCAGAAGGAGGAAGAGAAAACACGGAACACTGTTTGGCGCATGGTCAGGGACATGCAGCTACTGGAACGCTCATGCATGGGGTGGGGGGAGACAGAGAGTGGGCGGGGCATGTCATACGAGACAGTCACTTTAAAAAACACTGCCAGCCCCGGCGCAGTGGATTGCCTGCCGGCCTGTGAACTGAAAGGTCGCCAGTTGGGTTCCCACTCAGGGCCCATGCCTGGCTTGTGGGCAAGTTTCCCAGTGGGGGGCGTGCCAGAGGCAACCACACATTGATGTTTCTCTCCCTCTCTTTCTCCTTCCCTTCCTCTCTCTCTAAAAATAAATTAAATCTAAATAAATAAATAAATAAAAATTTTAAAAAAGATAATAAAAGAATTGTTAAATAACACTGGCAGTTTCTCCTAAGGACAAACTTCTGATTGGCCTATGGCCCAGCAATCCCACGCCTAGATATTCCCAAGGGAAACGAACGCAATGCCCACCAAAGCCTCATGCCAGGGTGGTCCTAGCAGCTTAATCCATAACAGCCAAAGCTTGGAGACAACCTGTGGGCTGATCAATCAGCCGGTAAACAGTGTGTTGCCATCTGCTGCGGAATACTACACAGCAATGAAAAAGAACACTCGATCGCTACACAGAACAGCACAAACGGATCCGTCAGATCTTACGCTGAGCAAAAGAAGCTACGTCCAAAAAAAGAACATTGCAGATACTAGGTCCAGGAACAGACAAATCTAACCTACAGAGATAGCTTCAGAGTAGCGGTTTACCTGGGCCAGGGTCTATGTGTGACGAAGCAGGAGACAGCCTTCGGGGCCCTGGAATGTCCTCCGTGCCCATCTGGGTGCCGGCCACACGTGTACACCCCTTTGGGAGAGTGCCCCGAGCCGTATACAGTGCGGTTTACACACATCACTGTATGTTTGTTTTGTTCCAACTTAAAAAAAAAAAATAGAAGAAAAGGGAAACATCCAATAAGAAAAACGACTCGAGGTTAGAAACAGCTTTTACAATCCAGAAAAAATAAATTGCTCGATAAAATGTGAGCTATCAAAATACCCATGTCCAGAGTTGAGAAATTATTTTTTTTCTCCCAGGCAACAGCAGAAAGTCATAGAAGTATCCGGAAAACCCAGGCCCTGCACACGCCAGCGAAGTGGAACAGGCTTATCCCTTCTGCAACAGAGGCCAGAGCCACTCAGGACGGGCCAGCACAGAGATTGTGGGAGATAACAAACATTCACAGTTGTATCAAGGTGTTAAATGTGGGAGCCACGTGAGCAGGAAGTAATACTTGTGTCAGGAGGGGGAGGGCGTGAGGCTGGAGCACCCGGAGGAACTCCATCTTTACCTGAAATCATCTCATTTTTCTCTAGGTCCCTGCCTTTGTGCACAACTTAGCTGGGACTTCGTTTGGGAAAGGTGCAGAGAGCAGAGCCCCCACGCCCTCCCACTGTCCCTGCCTGGGACATGACTAGCCGAGCACCACGCCCACGTGGCTGTGGGCGCCTCAAAGGAGGTGCAGACACGGGGGCAGCATGACAACTGGCCACATGTCCCTAGGAGATGCTCGGGCTTCGGTGGGACGTGGTCATTCTGGGGATGCCAAGGTCTGGAAGACAAGCTTCAACCTCATTTGACAGGCCCCCATCTAAACGGGAAGGTTCTCCACATGCAGCACTTCTCCCAGAATCTTTTCTTTTCTTCTTCTTTTTTTAAGAATAGTTGCCTCTCACATGCCCCTAGCTGGGGACCTGGCCTGCAACCCAGGCATGTACCCTGACTGGGAATTGAACCAGCAACCTTTCAGTCTGCAGGCTGGCGCTCAGTCCATTGAGCTATACCAGCCAGGGCCAGAACATTTTCAAGATAACACATGACATTCACCAGCCAGACGGAAAGACTGAAGCTGGCTCTCAGTTCCACCGGCGAACTTCTGTGTGCTGCAGGTTTTTAATGTGGGGCGGTGAGCAAAGCCCAGGCCCAAGGCTCGGAGAGAGTCCACGGGGCTGCCATGAAGAGCGCTGGCCTCCCAGCCCGGGGTCCCGGGTCGATAGATGGATATTACTATTATTTTCTCCCACGGGCCCAGGACATGCTGGAGGAAACAGGACACCTGTGACGAAAGACACAGGTTCTCCCCCAAATCAGTCCTGCCACAAAAAGACATCAGCTTTTTTCTTTCCCTCCAAGGAAGTTGAGAAGCTGTTTTCAGAAATTCATTTCAACAATAAGTGAGTAGATACACAAACTGCGGTACATGCATTCAATGGAATATTATTCAGCAGTAAAAAGAAATGAACTCGTAAGCCACGAAAGACACTGAGGAATTTTAAATGCATCTTGCTAAGTGGAAGAAGCCCATCTGAAAAGGGTACGTGCTGTATGATTCCAACTATGTGACATTTGGCAAAGGCAAAACTATGGAGACAGTGAAAAGATCCACGGCTGCCAGGGTGAGGGGCGGGAGGGACGGCTAGGTGGGGCACGGTGGGTTTTTAGGGCACTGGAGCATCCACTCTGTAGGGCGCTGTAATGGTGGATATGTGTCCTTATACATTAGTCCAAACCCGCAGAAGCTACACCACCAAGAGCAACTGCAATGTAAATTATGTATCTATCCATCTATAATGCATCAGTATCGACTCGTCAAGTGTAACACACGCCCTGGTCCAGGGGCTCAATTGGTTGGACCACTGTCCTATACACCAAAAAAGGGTGTGGGTTCAATCCCCAGTCAGGGCGCCTATGGGAGGCAGCCAGTCAGTGCTTCTCTCTCACATCCACATTTCTCTCTCTCTCTTTCCCCCTCTCCCTAAAAATCAATAAAAATATATCCTGGGGTGAGGATTTAAAAAAGAGTGTAACACATGTAACATACTATTGCCAGATCAACTGTGTGTGTGTGGGGAGGGGCAGGGATATATGGAAACTCTTTTTTTTTCAAAATGTTTTATTTATTTATTTTTAGACAGAGGGGAAGGGAGGGAGGAAGAGAGGGAGAGAAACATCAATGTGTGGTTGCCTCTTGCACGACCCCTACTGGGGACCTGGCCAGCCACCCAGGCGTGTGCCCTGACTGGGAATCGAACCTGCAGCCCTTTGGCTCACAGGCTGGCACTCAATCCGCTGAGACACAGCAGCCAGGGATATGGAAATTCTTTGAGCTTAAGTTTTCTGTAAACCTAAAACTGCTTAAAATGAATTAATTTTTAAATTTTTATTTATTTTTAGAAAGAGGGCAAGGGAGGGAGAAAAAGAGTGAGAGAAACATCAGTGTGAAAGAAAAACACGGATCTGTTGCTGCCTCTTGTACATGCCCCATTCAGGGACCAAACACACAACCCAGGCATGCACCCCAAATGGGAATTGAACCAGCGCCCTTTTGCTTTGCAGGACAATGCCCAACCAAATAAGCCACACAGTCAGGGCTAGTATTATTTTTAAAAAATCCTTATCAAGGCCCTTGCTGGTGTGGCTCAGTTGGTTGGGCGTCATCCTGTACACCGGAAGGTTGGCAGTTTGATTCCGGGTCAGGGCACACGCCTTGGTTGCAGGTTCGAAAACCGGTCATGTACGATCAATCCTTCTCTCTCTCTCCCACGTCCTCTCTCCTTAAAATCAATAAACATATTAAAAATGCATATCAAGGAGCAAAGGCACAAGGAAACTCAGATCATTCTGAAATGACAACAAAACCGCCAGGAAGAGACTGAAATCATTTTCAAACTCTTGTCATTCAAAACACGGTGGTCTCAGCACAGGACGGACAGACAGATGACACAACAGGGTTGAGGAAGAGGTGCCTACGTCAAGGGGATGTCCTGGGAGCTGCTATCCAGTCTCAGGAGGGGAGGGGAAGGGTAGACCATCCCACGCACTTTGGTCAATTCATTTGGAAACTGGAGAACCCAGACCCTGGCCTTACGCTTGTCAAAAAAGAAAACAAAACACAATGTGTAACCCTAGTGAATGACTTAAACACAAAGAGAACTGGAATAAAGTATCGGAAGAAAGCAGAGTTGAAGATATAAATCCTGGAGGTAGAGGCGCCCATCTCAGATCAAGGCAGAAAAAACAAACACGTGAAAGAAAACAGACTAATAAGTTTGGTTACTTTACAATGAAAAATTTCAGGACTTACGGCCAAGATGGAAGCTAGGTAGATACACTGTGCCTCCTTGCACGACCGAAAGAAGGACAACAACAAATTTAAAAACAAAACCCAACCAGAACTGCCAGAAAAATTGACATGTATGGAAGTCCATCAACCAAGGAGTTAAAGAAGAAACATTCATCCAGATTGGTAGGAGGGGCAGAGACGGGCAGCCGGGCGGAGAGGACTTGAGTCAAGGCGGCAGCTGGAGGACCACGTGGTCCCACATTCACGGGCAGATAAACTGGGAGGAACAACTGGGGATGAGACAGACCACACAACCCAGGGCTCCAGTGCGGGGAAATAAAGCCTAAAAACCTCTGACTGAAAACACCTGTGGGGGTTGAGGCGGTGGCAGGAGAGACTCCCAGCCTCACAGGAGAGTTCGTTGGAGAGACCCACAGGGGCCTAGAACATACACAAACCCACCTACCTGGGAATCAGCACCACAAGGACTCAATTTGCTTGTGGGTAGCGGGGGAAGTGACTGAAAGCGGGGGGGGGGGGGGGAGCTGAGCAAGCGTCATTGTTCCCTCTTGGACCCCTCCCCCACATACATAGTCACAGCGCAGCTACGTGAGTTGCCCCGCCCTGGTGAACACCTAAGGCTCTGCCCCTTATTACGTAACAGGTGCGCCCAGACAAAAAATATGGCCCAAATGAAAGAACAGATCAAAGCTCCAGAAAAAATACAACTAAGCTATCAAAATGCCCATGTCCAGAGTTGAGCCAACCTATCAGATGCACAGTTCAAAATACTGGTAATCAGGAAGATCACAGAATTGGTTGAATATGGTCGTAAATTAAAGGAAAAAATGAAGGTTATGCTAAGTGAAATAAAAGAAAATGTACAGGGAACCAATAATGATGGGAAGGAAACTGGGACCCGAATCAACAATTTGGAGCAGAAGGAAGAAGGAAACATTCAACCAGAACAGAATGAAGAAACAAGAATTTTAAAAAATGAGGAGAGGCTTAGGAACCTCCAGGACATCTTTAAACATTCCAACATCTGAATTATAGGGGTGCCAGAAGGAGAATAGGAAAAGTAAGAAATAGAAAACTTATTTGAAAACATAATAAAGGAGAACTTCCCCAATCTGGCAAAGGAAATAGACTTCCAGGATGTCCAGAAAGCTCAGAGAGTCCCAAAGAAGTTGGGCCCAGGGAAGCACATACCAAGGCATATCATAATTACATTACCCAAGATGAAAGAGAAGGAGAGAATCTTAGAAGCAGTAAGAGGAAAGGAGACAGTTATACACAAAGGAGTTCCCATAAGACTGGCAGCTGATTTCTCAAAAGAAACTGCAGGCAAGAAGGGGCTGGAAAGAAGTGTTCCAAGTCATGAAAGGCAAGGACCTACATCCAAGATTACTCTATCCAGCAAAGCTATCATTTAGAATGGAAGGGCAGATAAAGTGCTTCCCAAATAAGGTCAAGTTAAAGGAGTTCATCATCACCAAGCCCTTATTATATGAACTGTTAAGGGACTTAGCTAAGAAAAAGAAGGTGATCAAAACTATGAACAGTAAAATGACAACAAACTCACAACTATCAACAATCGAGCCTTAAAAAAACAAAAAGAAAAACGAACTAAGCAAACAACTAGAACAGGAATAGAATCACAGAAATGGAGATCACATGGACGGTTTTCAGCAGGGAGGGGGTGGGGGGAGAATGGGGGAAAAGGTACAGGGAATAAGTAACATAAATGGTAGGTACAAAATAGTGTTGGGGTCCATCCCCCCTGGTTTCAGGGACTGTAGCCTTTTGTCCCACGGCTAGAGCTGAGTGAAAAGGCCTTGGGGACATGAGCCACTAAGGAGACAGAACATTTCCTCCTGGCAGAGGTGCAGCCCCTGCCCCCCTCACTTCCCCCTGCTTGTCCCAGGCGGATGACAGGTTAGCCAAGGATGGGTAAGATCCCTCAAAGGAGGAGGGACGACCTAAGACGGGCACTGTCATGATGGGCCATCAGGGAAGGACTTGGGGGTCTTCAGAGAAGGGACAGAAAGACCTCACCCCTTGGCTTTGTCATAGCCTGAGTCCTCAGTCTTTCTGCAAGTCTCCTGGGCTCTTGGCTGCTTTGCTCCCCCTACCTGACTCAGTCTGGGAAAGACCTTGTAATGTCAAAGACCTTGTAATGGATCAGACAGCTCCCCAGGGGGAAAATCTGGCTGGAGAAAGAATATACATTGTTTCCTTTGAGACCTGCTCTGCCCTGTTGCTATGAAACAGACACTTCAGCAAAAGCCACCCATGTCCTGTGTTTCTTCACCTATTATCTGTGAATGGTGCCAGCAGCACTTTGAGTGCTCGTCAATGAGCTCTGTGTGCATACTATGCATCTCTGAGCTGAACCCAACAAAAACGCAGGGAAGAAGGTATTCAGGACCTTTGTCCTTTGAGGGACTGGTCACCTTTCTTCCCCAAGCAAATCATGCGTTGGGCATTTTTGTTTCTCATCTGCGATGACCAGAGGAGTTCTGCTGGCGGAGCCCCCCATCAAAATAGAGAGGGGGAGGGTAAGAGTAGTATGGGAAATGAAGAAGCCAAAGAACTTATATGTATGACCCGTGGACATGAACTAAAGTGGGGGAGTCTGGTGGGAGGTGGGTGCAGGGCAGAGGGGAATAAAGGGGAGAAAAAAATGGGACAACTGTAATAGCATAATCAATAAAATATATTTAAAACAATAAATACATAAAATGAGAAGCTTCAGTAGGACAAAACACACCAGAAACAGACGTGAAAGGGACAGACAGGAAAAACAGCCATGTTTCAAAAGTAATCCAAACGCCCAGTAAATGGCTGGAAAGGTGCTCAACCTACAGATAAGCAGCACAGCCACCAGATGCAAAGAGCAGCACAGAGAACATAGTCAGTGATATTATAGTAACTCTGTGTGGGGTCAGGTGGGTGCTAGAACTGTAGGGGGAATCACTTCATAAATGATATAAGTGCCTAACCACTGTGCTGTACGCCTGAAACTGTCACTAATGTAAAATACTGAGTGTCGGCTATGACCGAAAAGTGAAACTCAAAAATATATAAACAATAATGAAATTCCATCGCGCACTTCTGTGGTTTGAAGAATAAAAAGTATGGCGGTTGCAGGTGTTGACAGTTCCTCTGCCTCTCCAAGCTTCTAGGGGGCATTTTTGCATTAAGTGTAAACATTTTTAACATATTCAGTTCTTTTTAGCTCTTGGTATCTCCCCCAGGAAAGGGGCACACTAGCCAGAGAGGCCCATGCAGACTGCTCAGCATCACAACAGGAGAGAACGGGACACATCCATGCCCACAGTGTGGGGGTCTCAAGCGAGGCTGGCCTGGCCAGGTGACTCCTGAGAGGGGTCTGCCAAAGGTCACCTCCACTGGTGACAGGATTCCTTCCAAGGAGGGGACTTCGGTTTCTCTGAAATGGTTCAATTATTACGAAGAAATTGTGACGTTTAGAAAAAATAAATATTGAGGCGCGGGGATGTGCCAATCCGCTGAGCCACACCAGCCAGGGCTGAGATTTTTTTTTTTTTAAGATTTTATTTATTTATGTATTTTTAGAGAGAGCAGAAGGGAGGGAGGGGAACGTCAATGTGCTAGAGAAACATCGATCAGTTGGCTCTCACGCCCCCAACTGGAGACCTGGCCTGCAACCCAGGCCTGTGCCCTGACCGGGAATCGAACTGGTGACGCTTCAGTTCACAGGCCGGCGCTCAATCCACTGAGCCACACCAGCCGGGGCTCTGGGATATTAAGACGCTCAGAATTCCACTTCTCCCCACCTTCACTGTCTCTACCTGGTCCGGCCACCATCACTCCCCTTCTGGACAGTTACAGCTGCCTCTGCACCAGCCCGGTAGCTTTGCCTGGCACAGCCTGTCCCCACATGGCTGTCACAGGGTCCATTAAAACTGTCAGCTCACATTTCCCCTCTGCTCAGACCCCTCCTGGTGGCTACTGCCTCACCCAGAGCAAAAGCCCAAGTCTTTGCGTGGCCCAAGGCAGCCCCCTTATACAGGTTTGTGCAACACATATGTGAACACGCTTTCATGAAACAGAGGAAGAGAGGAGAAAGTAACAGAGTGCGTCACATATGGCAAGGGCGAGTACTGTTGAGCAAAACTTTTGTTCTAACAAGATATTAATATACAGTGTATGAGATGGTAAAATATAATCCATATTATATAATATAAACAATAGGGTTTATATGCTTATAATACATATTAGGTATATAACTATATATGTCTGTAGTTTTTATGAAATGGAATGCAATAAAATAGGTAATAGGCTGCACATATTAAGGGAATGATTCAGTGAAATTATATGTACACACACAACATATAATGCACAATGTTATGTATTTCCTAAAATGTTTTTATGAGGGGGAACCTAAAAAACCCCAGAATTACCATATCTTCTGGAGGGCGGGCCCCTGTAGTACACTCACCTGCTAGGTAAGTGTTCTAGACACCCATCTGCATCAGTGTACCAGCTGGTGTTGTTGTGAGAGGCTGCGTTCGGCTTCAGTAAGTTTTTTTTGAGACTCAGTGTGTTTGCCCATTTCACGATGGGTGGTTTATGAGTGTACCTGCCCACACCACACTGAATGGTCAGCAGTTTTTGACCCAAAACAGCATGAACCCCATGCCCCACCCTCCCTATTCACCTGATCTCACCGTGAGTGACTTTTGTTTCCCTAGATGAAAAAAGTCCTCAAAGGGAAACGTGTTGCAGATGTGGAAGAGGTGAAACAAACAAAAAAACAAAAACGAAAACAGAAGCACTAAAAAGCATCAAAATCGACAAGTTCAAAAACTGTTCTGAGCAGTGGAAGAAACGTCTCAATAGATGTACTGCATCCAATGGAGAGTAGGTGGAAGGTGACTGATGTTTAAACATGTAAGAATAAATACACAATATTTTATAAATAAATTTCATTTTGGGGGGTCTCCCCTCATATAGCCCATGATATACTATGTCACGTAATGCACCGAGTATGAGCTGCTTATAACACACACTTGGGGTGCACTGTGAATTATTATGTAAGCACTGCGTGTGTGGGTTGTACACTCTGTGCAGCAGACTGAGGTGGAGACTGAGGCCTGTGAGACCAGGGTTACTGTGGAGCCTCGGGCGCAGCTCCCGGAGGTGGGAGTGCAGGAAGCAGGCCGGGGCGGGGAGAAGCTGAAGGGAATGCAGTGGCCCAGCAGTCCAAGTGATGGGGCGCCTGGAGCCGGCGGGACCCTCCAGCTGTGCCAGCTGGGGCAAGGGGGCTGGCCCCCGTTCTCCTCCCCCCTCCACCCACCCCTTCCCCCTGACTCCTCTGTCCCAGGGGTTGGTAAACTCTTCCTGTAAATGGTGAGGCAGCACGTGTTTCCACCTTCGCAGGCAGTAGGGTATCTCTAGCAAATACTCAGTTCTGCTACTGAAAATAGATAAATGGATGAGTGTGGCTGTGGACACTGGCTTTGGCCTCGGGGCTTTATAGTCCACTAACACTGCTCTGTTCTGGTAACAGGAGCTCTCGCTCTTCCAGGAGGCAGCCAATCCCACACCCGCCTCACGGCCTCGGTACAAACTAACAGCCCTTTCTCACTCCCAGGCAGCTGCCTTCTGGGCTCATCGCAAATGTTGCTTCCCCCCTGACCCCCGATCTAAATCAGCCATCCCCATTACTCGTCAACTTTGACACAGGGTTAGTTCTTTACTCCTTCTCCTTCTTTTTTGCATTTTTAAAATTGATTTGAGAGAGAGCAGTATCCACTCGTCTCTCCACCCATCCATGCATTCACTGGTTGATTCTTGTTTGTGCCCTGACTGGGAATTGAACACACAACCTTGGTGCATCGGGATGATGCTCCAACCAACTGAGCCACCACCCAGCCAGGGCAGGTCTTTATTTTTCCTGCCCCTCCCTGGCACCAGATGTCAGCTCCACATCTTGTCCCCGCTGGTACTCATCTGCTAGAGCAGGCCGAGCATGCAGTCGGCGCTCAGCAAACATGTGTTCAACATGTGGGCAGACAATGCCCATTCTCTCTCCTTTGGGAATGCTCCTCCTCTCCGTCCTTGGGGCTGGGGACCCAGCCTAGCCACTCGGCAGCAAGTGGCTCATACAGGGGTGATCACACAGGCCAATGGATCAGGCAGGGGCTTTACGAAGTCCCATTTCCTCCTGGGGAGGCTCTCCCGGGGCACCGGCCAGCTGAACAGGGAAACCAACACAGGAGACAAGGGGGCCTGCCAGGAGATGGGAGGGGCAGAGCCCTCGGGCCAGTCTGAGGCTTTTGTTGCCGTGTGGGTGGGTTTCTGTCTTTCCTCCCTGAAGTCCTGAGTGCCTCAGGAGGGGAGGAGTCTGGCCCCTAACTCCCCAATAATTAGAGGCCAGGCAGGTAACACTGGGAAAAAAATGTCTGTACGTGCCTGTCTCCCCACCAGACCGCAAGTCCTGTGAGGGAGGGTGGGGGCTGTCTCAGTGTCTGTCACCGCTGGGACCACACCCGGCACAGACAGGGCAGGGCCCCTAATGGGCAGCTGGGTGGCAGTTTCTTAAATGAAAGAATAAACAAAGGACGTTTTTGCTGACAAGGACTTTTCAAATGTGAAAAAAAGAATGGAGCAACTTTAAGACAACCAACTGGAATTACAAATTTATTCTAACCCCTCAGCCCAGGTCACACATGCATACAAAATTTTTGCTAGTATGAAGTCAGAGCGATGAGCCCTGCATGCTCTGGCCTCGTGCATTTTGAGAGGGGGTCTCTCCACTTCGCACACCCTGATCCCACTCCCCACCCAGGGGGTGAGGCCACTGCGTTCCACAGGCCCGGCCACACGTCAGGACACACAGGGGCTGAGTTTGCAGCCTCACGGACGAGTGCAGCGCTGCACCGGGGTCAGGATGGCGTGCCGGTTAGGGGCTTGGGCTCTGGCCCAGCCTGCCCGTCTTCACCTCTGTCTTCCCTGCCTATGTGACCTTGGGCAGGTGACTTTTCCTCTGTGTGCTGCACTTTCTTCATGAATGAAACGAAGAAAATGCTATCGGGATTACGCGAAGCATTTAGAACAATGCTGGGCACCTTTCCAGAGCGCAGTAAATTCCATCTGATGGCTCTTCAATGACATGATAGGGCTGGGTGCTTGCAGTCAGCATCCCTGGCTGCCCACATCCCATGCTCCAGAGAGGTGATGGTGCCAGGTGAACCTACTCAGGGGTCACCATGGAAACCAGGCACTGAGTGGCTTACCAGGCTCCTCCATCCATCCCCCTTTCACACAGTGGTATCTCCTGCCTTCATCTAACCTGCTCAGGGCACTCCTACTTAAAATAAACCCCTCACAACCCATCTCCTTGGCTCCCTCTACACTGGCTTCTCCCCTTCTTCCACAAAGAATTAGGTGTTTCAGAACCTGGGTCTCCTGGTTTTCCATCACATCTTGTGTCCAGGTCATTCTTAACCCTCCGGGGAAGGGCAGTGAGGAAGAGAGAGAAAACCCATTTCTTGGAAAAGGGCCCAAGTGAGATGAACCTAACCCTTTTCACGAGATGCTAAGACCTGGGATGTGAGCCAGGGCTGCTCTGATGTGGGGGGGGGGGGCAACCCACTCCAAACACTGCCCCTGGGATCTCCGTGGAGAGCCCCGCCCCTCTCCCATCTGTCTGCCTCCCTCGCATCTCCCTCCTTGCCCTGCTCCTGTACTCTTCAGCACCCTGCACCCAGAACCACCTGGGCTCCTCTCTGGTTCCCCGCTGTGCCCGACTCCACTCCCTCACTGGCTGCATAGCCTTGAGCAAGCCCCTTTGCTTCCCCTGAACCTCAGTTTCCCCATCTGGGAGAGTTCATAGGCTGTCTCTCAGCTCATTCACCCCATCAGATCTCTCTCAGCATCTCTCCTAATTTAAGTGAGCTTTGCATTCATTTTGATGACTTCCTCATTCCAGGCTCCTTTAATGAGGAGACATCTACAGTCTGAAAAAATAGAACAACCTGGGGGGGGGGGAACCACACCCCTTCCTGCTTCTGTGGTGAATCCCAGAAGAGAAACCAAGTGAAGGCTAGTGCCCAGATTGTCCCTGTCACATGGGGAGAGCCGAATGGCCCAGTGTATTGGCAGGGGGTCCCAGCACACTCTTGGGGTGTAGTGTGTTCAATGGTGCCCCCCCAAAAGGCATGTCTACGTCCTTACCCATGGAACTTGGGAATGTGAGTTTATTTGCAAAAAGGGTCTTCCCTAGGTTGAGGGTGGCCCTGAACCCAATGACCGGGTGTCTTCATGGGCACCTGGAGACACCAGGAGCTGGAAGAAGAGACAGGGAAGGGTCCTCCTCCACTAGAGTTTTTGGAGGGAGCGTGGCCCTGCTGACACTTGATCCTGGATCTGTGGCCACCATATCTGTGAGAGAAGAAATTCTTGTTTTAAGCCACCAAGTGTGTGGTGATTTGTTCTGGCAGCCACAGGAAACCACTAAAGAAGGAAGACCAACCAGTGGCCCAGACCAGGGAGCCAGAGGTGGCTCTCAGAGCGGTGCAGGCAGGAGGCACCACTGAGTGAAGAGGGATGCTGGACCTGCCCAGGGCTCCACGGGAGGGAAGCAAGAGCACACAGGTCCACAGACTGAAATGCAGCATGGGAGATGCGGTCACCCAACCCACGGCTGGCAGCTGCCGGAGACAGGCCACTGAAGGAGACAGCAGGACGGGCCGAGTCAGGAAAGGCCCAGGGACGCTGGGGACAGGCAGTCAGGTGGAACATCAGGCTGGATTAGCCCTAGGCAACATCAATTTCTCCTTCTCATCAGGGGACTTGGGAGGGCACCGTGGGAGACCAGCACAGTCATTCCGGTGGGCTGTGCCTGAGACTCCAGGATGAGGGGTTTCTGTTGAAATATTCCACTTGGGGACTCAAGAGAAGGTATCACATGGATGAGGTTAAGGAAAGATATTCAGAGGATAAATAGCAGGACAGGACCCTTCCCCATGCACCCCCCCAATCCCCGCTCAAAGAGAGGGGCGATGCCCACCTACAGCCCACCTCAGAGGGTGAGAGAGACAGGAGTCCACTGAAAGACATCCATGCCTTTCAATGGTCTGTACCAACTGGTAAAAGGAAGGGGGTGTTCAGTGTAATGGGCGCGTGTCCCAGGGAAAGGTACCACTGATCAGGTAAATGGGAAGGTTGACAGGTTGAGTCAGCTCAAGTCCCAGTTCTTTTTTTCTTCTGTAGCTACAGAAGAAAACCATGAGCTAAGGTTGGAGGGGGCTATGCTGGAACGCTTCACAGTCCCAGTGGAAAGTACCACTGGTCAGTAGAGGGTGGCCAAAGGCCAAGTTCATCAAGATTCCTGTGGTTTCCGCTGGGCCAGCACAGGCAGGGGTATTGCTGAAAGAAGGCCACAGGTGGGCACACATGGCCACATCCAAGTTCAGGCTTCAGCAGCTGCCTATTTCTCCGATGCAGACACTGCCTTGGGTGTGGACCGGGCATCCGGGTCCCTGATGTAGAGCTGGGCTCGCACCTCTTGCACCTGCGCCCGCAGCTCCTCCAGGGCGCTCGGTGATGCCGCCTGCTGCACCTGCGTCTGCAGCGCCTCGACCGCCAGCGCCAGTCGGCCCACCTCGTCCTGCATCGCGCCCCAGGCGGCGCGCTGCTCCTCCTCCTTGTGGCGCTGCTGCGCCTGGTGGCGCCAGTACTCCAGCACCAGGCAGCCGCCGCCCACGATGAAGATGGTGGCCTCGCCTAGGAGTTCGGCGCCCAGCTCCGCGGCCGCCTCCTCGTTCAGTGGCTTGATGGCCGTGCCCCGGAAGCCCATGATGCGCATCTTGGTCCGCATCTCCACCCAGTGGTACACTGCAGGGGAAGAGAGGGGTCAGGCCGTGCTCTGGAGCCCCCTGCCAACCCCACCCCAACACGCCTCAGCGTCCAGGTGGGAGCGATGGCAACGTGGCCAACAGAATCGCCAGGGGGCGCTTTAATAAGACCTGCTCCAGCCTCGCCTGGAGAATGCCCGGTGGGTCACCCAGCTTGGGTTGACCTGGAGGGCATCTTTTTAAATCGCTCAGAAGATTCCGGCTAACAGCCAGGAAAGAGAAGCCCTGCCCCGGAGGGGAGGTCCTCGGACTGGGGGCTGCGAGCCTGGAGGGTCACCAGGAGGACCCCCAACCCCCCCCTCCCCCACTCCAGCACAAAGTCCCAGGAAAGTATAAAGGCTCAGTTGCCAGAAGCTTAGCTCCCTCTGCTCCTCCCTCAAGCCATCCGCTGGCCAGCCCCTGTCCTCCCCTGCCCCAGGAGAAAGCACGACCCCCTTTCTCTTTGCATTTTCCCAAAATGCGGTGTTATAGGGCTGCGGCAGAGAAAGGGCAGTTGTTAAGTGACTGTGATGACAGGGTAACCAATTCTCTTTGTTGGGCTGGTGGCTCCTACAGTGTCCATCACCCCGAAGACGGAACTAACGGTTGTGAGCTCTTCAAGGTGAGGTTTTGCAAACACCTTGGAAGCTCAAGACTTGAACGGTGCTGCTGAAACGGAAACCGCCTTGCCCGGCTGCTGCTTTGTGAAGGGAAACTCTCAGCACTTGAGTCTTAAAAACCAAGGCGGAATTGGTGCTGACCCCCGACTTCCTCCTGTAATAACGAATATTCCTTCATCCAAGGACACAAAAATAACGGGGGTGGGGAGGATGGAGGCGGGGGAGGGAGGTGGGTTTGGCTGGTGTGGGGTGGAGGGATGGGGACAAAATGCAGACAACTGTAATTGAATAACAATAAAATTTTTTTAATAAAAAATAATAAATAATTTTTTTTCTAAAAAAAAAAAAATTAACAGGGGTGCCCTGTCTGGCTTATGTGGAGATTCATTTCCAATATACCATTTTACTTCTAATGTTTAATAATTATTCATGAAAAAATAATTATGTATGAAAATACACAATATACTAAATGCTTTATATTAACTAGGCACTAATAATAACTTTAAAGGTAATATTCAACCCAGAAGAAAATATTTTAACATTTAGAACACTTTATAGTCCCAGGAAATTAAATAAAATTAAAATTTTAATTTCTGTACACATTTTGGTTGACGATACATAATTCATGAGGCAGAATTCTGTCCGGAAGGCAACTGTAAGTTAAGTTCAAGGACAAAAAGGAAAAGTGTGAAATTTCTGACTGTAAAAGAAGAGCTTGTTCTTTCTTTCTTTTTCTCTTTTACACGGGACCGTGGCGGGCAGCAGGTCGCAGAGCAGGTGGACTGCATGAGACACTTCACAGGAAGGGTGTGCCAGCTGTTTGAAAATGTCAGTATTCACGACACACCACGAATTCTATCCTTTGCAATGACTGGAACTTTCGAGGAGAAGTTTGAGATGTCTCCTTGAAAATGCACTACAGGGTATATAATTTCTCACTTTTCAAAGGGGCAGGCGGTGCTCCACCACTGCTTCCCTCTGCCGCTCCTGGGCTGCTGTGTGCCGTTAGGTGCGGACCCGGCGGGTACCTGTTTTGTGAAGCAGGAGCTGAGGGAACCCCGGCGCCCAAAGGAAGGAGTCCAGAAGGAGAACAGTGATGATGCCAATCTGAAGGTGGCGGGCAGGCTGGCTCTGTGGTGCAGTGTGAGACTACGAGGCATGTACCTCTTAGCAAACTAAGGAAAGTGTGCTGTGAACGGCAGGGTTTGTCAGACGGACCCGATCCCGATTTTGGGGAGGGGCCGCCAATGAAACAGACACACCGGCACACCTGGGCGTGGAGGATGAAGACAGATTCGGTGTGTTCCAGCAGCAGACGGGGTGCCCACTAAAGAGGGAGCCTGCTACTGGACTCCGGAGCCCTGCTCCTCCAGCCCAGGAAGACGCTCTCACTCAGAACACTGCGAGTGGGTTCCACCCCAGCCTGACTCCCACAGGAAAGTGTTTCCCACCCCTCATTTCCCCGCCCCCATTCCTTTGTTCTACATCACATTTCCGACGCATGTGCACGAGCACGTGCATGTTTTCAACTAGAAGGCCGGTGGTGTGTTTTCATGGACATCGAACAGAGAGGGGCCGGGGGAAACCCTGGCTTCTTCGCTCCGATAGCGGCACGCCCACTCAGCTCTTATGTCTGCGTTCCAGCAAGCTATTGGGCTCTCACTGCTTAACAAAAAAAAGAACACCTGCCCTGGCTGGTGTGGTCCAGAGGATTGAACACAGGCTTTCGAACCAAAGGGTCACCAGTTCGATTCCCAGTCAGGGCAAATGGGTTGCAGGCCAAGTCCCCAGCAGGGGGCACGAGAGAGGCAACCACACATTGACATTTCTCTCCCTCTCTTTCTCCTTCCCTTCCCCTCTCTCTAAAAATAAATAAATAAAATCTTAAAATAAAACCCACCACATCATTCCTTACATACCTTGTTTGACTGGAGAATTTTAATGCTTTTCACTTATCATTGTAAAAGCAAGGACGATTTTATAACTTTTTGTACGTAGCCGTCACACGGAGGGCGCTCTGTCTTTGAGTAAGGAAAAGTTACTTGGAAGTGCTAGACAAGCACTGTGGAGCCGGAAGCAAGCTCGGGCGAGCGTACCCAGGCCCCTCGCAACAACCACAGGCCACCGCGGTCACTGTCACTACTAACTGTTCCACACGCGCGGCTGTTGTGGGGCTCCTGGGGCCCAGGCTGTGCAGACCCCCCTACACAGAGGTCCTAGCATCAGGCCAACTTGGGGTCCACCTGGGGCTCCGCACCTACCACCTGGGTGATGACAGCCTCCTTTGAGCCACCTCTGTAAAACGGGGAGAGGACACCACCTGCCTCTGTCCCAAGGGCCACATCCCAGCCCAGGGCCTGCCACCACCTGCTCCTTTCTGTCAGGGGAACAGTAGCTGGAGAGCAGCAAGGACAGTCACAGATGGGCTTCCGCTGGTGGTCCTGGGTGAGCGACCAGCATCTCAGTGTAGACTGTGTGTGGGGACCTGGGCCAGTGGAGGTCTGGGTGTGCGAATGGGAGTGAGCACATGGGGGGACGGGGTACACGACCAGGGTGAAGGGAATGAACTCAAGGCGGGGAGGTGTGTGTGACAGAGAAAAGAGAGGGAGCTTTCAGAACAGCTCATGCGACCTCTCTCAAGCCAGGGGCCAGACTTGTGGTTCAGGACACGAGGTCCGGGTGGGAATGGAGGGCTGGGAGCGAGGGGTACCGAGGGAGGGCCAGGACAAAACAAGACGGAGGACTGCACTGGGCTGACGGCCAGCAAGTCCCCAGACGTCTTCCGGACACTTCGCATTCATCATGTCCAAAAGTGACCTCAGCTCCCCGCATGCTCGTTCCTCCTCCTGGGTCCATCCTGTTCCCAGGCCGGAGACCTGGGGCTCAGGTGTTCTCCTCCCCCACAGCCTCTCAACCACATGTCTCATCCTTTGTGCCTGTTGGATGTCTCTCCCACACCCTCTTCCCCTGTCCCGGTCCAGGCTCCATCCCAGCCCTGACCAACGTCCCCTCCCTGAGGTCCCTATCCAGGGACTTCTGTCCCTCCCATCACTGTGTGTTCCCTCAGAGCACCCATCACGACTGGACCAATTCTGTCATTCAATCGCTGTCTGCGCGCTGTCTCCCACATGGGAGTGTGAGCCCCCTGAGGACAGAGCCCGGGGTGGTCGCAGTGACTGCTGTGTCCCCAGTGCTGTCTGTCCAGTACCAAGCCAGGCACAGAGATGATGCTCAGGACACCTGTTGAGTATCAGTAGGTCCCCGCCAAGCCTCAGCCTCGCAACTACCGTCGGTGCGGCAGTCGGGGTTTGGTTAGGAGACAACCACCCAAACCAAGAAACCACCACCGTCTTCGCTGACACAGGGCGTGAAAACAAAGCGCACAGACTGTAGCATTGGGAGTCAAAGTCACCTGCGCCCGGCCCCGACCCTTGGACCAACCTCCAACACACCCCCAGTCTCCCCCATCAGCCTTCTCCCCTCGCATCGCCTCCCCAGCATCTGATCAGAGCGCACGCCGCTCATCTCTGCTTGAGCTCTTCAACCGGAAATCTGCCTGTGTCCACACCGTCGTTCTCTGCAGACGAGGGCTCTGCCCCGTGCAGTCTGTCCGCCCCTCCCTGCTGCGCCCCCATTTCTACAGGTGACTTGTACACACTTCTTCTTCTTCTTCTTTTTTTGCGTCACAACAATGTAAGTACTTTTTGCTGATTCAGTTATAATAATGACACCGTATATACTGGAAACACGGAGGGGACGGTGCCAAGTCCTCGTCCACAGCAGCATGAAATAATGGATGTCAGGGTTTATACATCAAGAAACAGTAAAAGTTCGTTACTCAGGAGCACAAGAGAAAGTGCCCAAAGAAACAGCTTGAAACATGTCAAACGTCCTGCTTGTGGGGAAGAGGCCCGGGCAGGGAAACACAGGCAGAGGGTGTGCTGTTTCACAACAAGCCTTTAGGTATCACGTTATTTTTAATTGTATAATTACTTTAATAAGTAATTTAAAATTTGTGTAAGAGAGGAAACTCATACAGTCAATGGATTATAGTTAATGACACATCCAATACTGTAGAAAAAATCCGTGATTCAGGGAAATCAGTTCATGGGATTCTCCCAAGACTGGGAGTCACAGACGGTAAGCAAAAGGAGCAGTGAGCTGGGTGGGGGGTGCCTGCTGAACAGGAGCTGCTGAAGGGAAGAGCAGGGCACACACAGCAAAAGCCATCGGCAAAGACACTGCAGGAGGCCGTCCCATGGGCTACCAAAGGCTCCAGTGCAGCCTGGAAGGGCTGACCATCAGGGAAAGATAAGAAAAGAAACCCACATGGAGGGCACCCAGCCGCTCTCCCACACCACTAAATGCCAGCAGAGAGCGGGATGCTGGGGAACACGACCCCGCTGGGCCGGGCCCTCGCGCATGAACGCGTGATGACAGACAGGAGGGCAGGTGGAGGGGGGAAGAAAGAAAGCCAGCCACCCACAGGATGCTGCCTGCAGTCTGAGAGTACAAGGTAGCGACCCCAATATTCCACATCACCCGGGACATCCCCCAAACACGAGTATTCAGAAAGTACTGTAGCCACTCCCGTCCTTAAAAATCAATGTGTAAATAAATTACCACAGAACTCCAGCCTCTGGAGGGAGTAGTAACGGAAACTGTGGTAAGTAATGTAAACAATACAACAAGTCTCACAACTAATTAGAGAGTGAGAAAATGTAATGTGCAAACAAGATACTGAATAAACTGAGATCTCAAATCCAGATTCACAAGCAATTTTTTAAAATGTGAAGAAATGCAAATGCCTGATAAGCTCATGAAAGAAAGTTCAACTTCACTAGCAATTGATAAAGCCGTCACCAATGATGGAATTTATGAGTTACAGAGCTGACAAGGGTTAAACCGCGAGCAGAGTCTGCAAGGGTCTGAGGGTTGAGCCGATGCTGGACACTGTAAACCTGGGCTCTGGGGGTGCAGCCTGCACATTCCAGAGCACCACGTATGTGTACATTATGACACCCCCCCATTTTACCTCTCGGGACTTATCTTATGGAAAATAAGTGGCTTACTGCTCAAGGGCCCGTGCAAACAGATGCTGCCAGCACTGGTTTTTACAGTAGTAAAAACTGGGCAGCCATCTGAATACCCAAGGGAATTCTTTGACACATTCTCAACAGATTGATTTACCATTTGAGGTGCTGCTACGGAAAGTTTATGGTTGCAGTAACCAAAAAGTAGAATTCTCATTTCTTTCTTTAAAATTTTATTTATTGATGGGGGTTAGGGGGAGAGAAACATTGCTTTGTTGTTCCACTTAGTTAAACATTCATTCATTGGTTGATTCTTGTAGGTGCCCTGACCAGGGATTGAACCCCGCAACCTTGGCCTATTGGGATGATGCCCTAACCAACCGAGCTACCCAGCCAGGGCAGAATTCCCTCTTCTCCATCATTAAAAAGAGAGGAAGCACCCTGGCTGATGTGGCTCAGAGGGCTGGGCGACGTCCTGCAGACCAAGAAGATCACTCACTGGTTTGATTCCTGGTTCAGGGCACGTGGCTGGGTTGTGGGTTTGGGGGGCATGTGAGAGGCAACCAATGATGTTTCTCTAGAATTTTGATGTTTCTCTCCCTCTTTCTTCCTGCATTCTCCTCTCTAAAAAAATAAATAAATACATAAATAAATAAATAAAATCTTTTTGAAAAAAAGAGAGAAGTACACACTCTCTCTAGCACACCCTGCTCTGCCTTTCTTCAGATGTGTAGCTTTGCTTTCTTTCTTCTAAGCTCTAAGGGTTCCCACGAGACTTACAACCAGGGGAACAGTGGGCAGCGGCAGTTCCTTCCAGGCTCACCCCTGAACCCGTCTCCAAGGGCCCCTCCTTTTTTATTGCTGTTCATGTGCAGTTGTCTCCATTCCCCCCACCCCTCTCCCGCACCCCAGCAAGGGAGCTTCTTTTGACTCTGTAACTTGTTTCCTAGGTCCATGCAGCCCAGAATGCTCCCTGCTGCTTCTGTGACTTCCTAAAAGGCCAGGGCAGCTCTTTGCAGCAGCGCCGAGCGTACTTTCGGTTGGCTTGGTCACAAACTTCCTCTTGCACTGCTTCGGGTTGGAGACAGCAGCACCGGGAGCCAGGGGTTCCGGTTCTGCGGTCACTGGCCCATCGTTCTGAATGTGGCCTTGCTCGCAGGCACCTAACTTGCCACCTTTGATGAGCTCCAGCCTCTATGTCTCACGCAGCTGCTCCAGGAAGCTGTTGTAGAAGCTCTCTGCCTGCTTCCGTGGGCACTGCCACGTGGGCTCGGGGCCCTTGAGGACACACCGGTGACTGAACTGGCTGACACACAGCACCTAGTACTATCCGTCCGTCACACTCTTCGACTGGTGCTTCCCAGTCTCATCTTCAAACACACGTAAGTTTACAATCTTTCAGACCATGTGCTCCGGTTTGTTCCTTCTGTGTATCTTTCAGGGAAATCTCTAGCCGCACTCAGACACCCTGTCCAGTGGCACTTATCTGCTCTCCCTGAACTCTGCCACTGGCCCAGGTGACACGCTGCACCTCACAGAGGTGGCTGGTGGCTCTTTTCACTGTCTGCCTCAGCTCCCGACATGGCCAGGGAAGAAACTAGTGCCCCTGACTCCCCCAGCCTCATGCCAAGGCCAGGCCATCCTTTCACATTATGGGGATTTATTTATTTTTTAAGATTGTATTTATTTATTTTTAGAGATGGGAAGGGACGGAGAAAGAGAAAGAGAGATACATAGAGAAACATCCATGTAAGAGATACATTGATCAGTTGCCTCTCACACGCCCCCAGTGGGGGACCTGGCCCACAACCCAGGAATGTGTCCCAGATGGGAATCAAACCAGTGACCTTTCAGTTCACAGGCTGGCGCTCAATCCACTGAGCCACACCAGCTCAGGGCATGTCATGGGGATTTAATAGGCAGGCTGTTCAGTGGCTATAACGAGGCCCCTTGTACTTCCGTGGAAACGTTGCTCGGTGTGACTGATGAGCCTGAGCTAGTGCTGAGCCCCCTGCAGTGCTGTTTAAGAAGGGGGTGGCTGGAGGGCAGCACCCTCCGCACCGGCATCAGAGGGCTTCTCTGTTCTTAGTCCCATCGAGCCCCTCCAATGCCCCCGTCGGTTTGCTCTCAGCGGGACAAGGATTTTCTGGAATGCGTTGGTCTTCGCTCACACAGTAACTCTAAAATGGCAGGATTTCTTTTTCTGGCTGCTTGTCAATTTTCCCCTTGGTGCCAGGCAGACGCGGTACTTCGTGTGAGGAGGGCTCGCCTGTGGCTTGGGCAGGAAAGAGCAGGGTTCTCTCAATCAACTTCCTTTTTGGGGTTTTGCTATTTTGATATATAAAAAAAACCTGCTTCTGCTTGCTGCAGCCTGCTCAGTCCCTGGGGTGGGGTGGGGAGGTGGAACGCAGGCAGAGGAGGAGGGGTGGGGGTAGCGCTGGTGGTGACCATTCAGGATGGGGCTGGCGTTGGCCTTGCTGGGCTGGCAGCCACACTGTTTCCTTGTGGCTTCCTGAGCTGGGTCGCAGGTGGCCATGCCGCTGGGGGCCTGGGGAGACTCCGAGTGCTCTGCAGGCCCCAGCACTGTAGCTGTGATGGGGAGAGGGGGCTCTCTGGAAAAGCAGCTCACCTGGCAATGACCAAGGTGGGCCCTGGGGAGACCAGGGGGGTGGAAGACGGCTTCCCCCAGACACTCGGCACTTCCTTTGGAAGTGCTGGTTCTTAAAACTGCCGATTTTGTCCCATTAGTGGGTAATGAAATCAATGCAGCGGCACAAGCCAGCATCAGAAAAGGACTGAGATACAATAGAAGGGTCTGGGAGTGAGAGCTGTGGTTGTCCTCGGGGCGAGAAAAGTGCCAGGGATCACTGTTGTTTGCAGTGGACTCTGTTGTGCTGCCGTCCAGGGAACTTCTACAAGACTGGGGGTGTCGGGGGTGTGGAGGGCAGGCTTTTGGCAAGTTTCGTGTGTGTGTTTAACTCGTCAACTGAGGAACGACGTACCAAAAAATGCACCAAGCTTAAGTTCAGCCCCACGACTTCTAACATTTGTATATGCCGGGGGTGCTCAGCTGGGGACAATTTTGCTCCCTGCCAGCAGCACCCCCAAGTTTTGACAACCAAAATGTCTTCGGACATTACCGATGTCCCCAGGTGGGAGAGGCATGGGGCTTTCCCCGCATGGATATGCAATCGCACCATTTGTTGAAATGACTGTCCTTTCCGCGCTGGGCAGCAGGGGCGCCTCCGCTGGAAATCAGCATGCGTGTGCGGGCCTAGCCCTGGACAGCGCACTCCGCCCCGCTGCCTGCTCGCCAGTCCTGGCTCCAGTCCTGCACTGGCGCGGCTGCTGCGGTTTCACAGTCAGTCGTGAATCTGACAGAGCAAGTCTCCGAGCTCTGTTCTTCCTTAAAACCTTCTATTCTAGGACCTCGGCATTTCCATATACATTTTAGAATGTACTTGTTCCTAACAACAACAAAACCTTGCCAGGGTGTTTACTGGTATCGCGCTGAATGTACAGCTCGATTGGGAGAGTCGTACCAACACTATTCGGTCTCCCACCCAGGGGTGGGGTAACACAGCTCCACTTTTAGACAGGCATTCTTCCTCTCAGTGCTATCTGACGGTTTCAGGGTACTTGCATATCTTTTGTCAAATGCATTCCTAGATATTTGAGGGGTTTTGATGCTATTGTGAATGGTTTTTAAATTTTATTTTGCAATCCTGGCCGCTGTGGCTCAGTGGATTGAGTGCCAGCCTGTGAACCAAAGGGTCACAGGTTCGATTCCCAATTGGGGCACAGGCCTGGGTTGCCGGCCAGGTCCCCAGTGGGGGGGCGTGTGAGAGGCAACCACACACTGATGTTTCCTTCTCTTCCTCCCTCCCTTCCCCTCTAAAAGTAAATTAATAAAATCTTTACAAAAGTAAATAAAATTTATTTTCCAATTGTTTGTTGGTAGCACATAAAAATACAACTGATTTTTGTACATTGATCTTATACCTAGCAACCGTGCTGAAAATCATTTACAGGGTAGTGCAAAAGTAGGTTTACAGTTGTTTGTATGGAAAATAATACAGTAATCAATAAAAAACAGAAAAATAAACTGAGCTCTGCACGCTCACAAGTGCAAACCTACCTTTGCACCGCCCTGCATTTATTTTCACAGCTTGCCTGTGGGCTCTTCTGGCGTATTTATGCACACAGTCACATTATCAGTCAATAATCGCTTTAACTCTTGCCCAATCTTTACGCTTTTAATTAGCTGATTATTATTTTTGCCTTATCACACCAGCTACAAGCTCCAATATTATGCTGCTTAGAAAAGGTCATACTATCTTATTCCGAGCACTGAAGGAATGTGTTCGTTTTAACTTTACATATAAATATGGTATTAACTGAACTCTTTTGGTAAGATACCCTTTGTAGTATTAAAGAAGTTCCTTTTCCCCCCCTCACCTTAGGACTTTTTTTCACTGTTTTAGAGACAAAGGAAGGGAGAGGAAGGGAGTGGGGGGGAGAGAGAGGGAGAGAAAGAGAAACAGCGACATGAGAAAGAAACATTGATTGGCTGCCTTCCATAAAGGCCCCAACTGGGAATTGAACCCGGGACTCTTTGGTCCACAAGATGATACTCCAACCAACTGAGCCACACGGGCCAGGGCAAGAGGTTCCTTTGTGTTCCTAGTTTTGGGAGAGCTTTTATCATGAATAGCGGTTGGACTTCATCAAATGCTTTCCCCATATAACGTGGCTTTTCTCCTGTATGCTATTCCTGCAGTGAGTGGGGGTATGGGAAAGGACCAGGCACCTCTCACCACCACTGGAAACACACCTAGACACACACACACAATGGCTGCTTCCTTGTAAAATAAAGGGAATGCATTCCTAACACGCACCATCACTCAACGGTGAGCTGTGAAATGAGTCATGTAATTATACTGCTTACTAACCGCACACTTATGTAGCCCAGGACGGTGAAAGGTCCGTGACAGAACGCTGCGTATGACACAGCTAGTAATGGGGACTGTTCACTACTGAGAGGGGAGTGTGGTGGTTGTTTTTCTTTTCTTTCTTTCTTTATTTAAAGACTTTATTTAATTATTTTTAGACAGAGGGGGAGGGAGGGAGAAAGAGAAGGAGAGAAGCATCAGGGTGTGGTTGCTTCTCACGTATCCCTTACTAGGGACCTGGCCTGGAAACCTAGGCATGTGACCTGACTGGGAATCGAACTGGCGACCCCTTTGGTTCACAGGCCTGCGCTCAATCCACTGAGCCACACCAGTCAGGGTTGTTGATGCTTTTAATATGGGAGGAGAGTAAAAGCACTAAACCCTTGTCTCCCATATTAGGAAGTCAATAGGTAATAATAGGTAATAAAACATGGTGGGAAAATTTTAGGAACTAGAGTGTAAGTGCCTTATTTAGAAATAACGTGGCAAGTGCCCAAAAACAGCTACAGGAGTTCAAGTGGTTTCCTGTGGAGAGCAGAAACTGAGGTGGCAAAGGAGATGACTAGGTTTTCTTCTTGTTACCATAAATCAGAGACATATTTGGCTCTTTACGTACTTGTGCTCCTTGACAAAATTAAAAATTAACATGATTTTAAAAATACATAAGAAGCCCTGGCTGATATAGCTCAGTGGATTGAGTTCAGGCTGCAAACCAAAGGGTCACCGGTTCGATTCCCAGTCAAGTCACATACCTGGGTTGCAGGCCAAGTCTCCAATAGGGGGCGTGCGAGAGGCAAGCACACATTGATGTTTTTCTTCCTCTCTTTCTCCCTCTCTTTAAAAATAAATAAAATCTTTAAAATAAATAATAAATAAGAAAAATAAAAACACATAAGCACATCAACAATACTGTTATAACTCTGTGTGGTGTCAGGTGCGTACCTAAAATTCCAGGGGATCACTTTGTACAGTATACAATTGTCTAACCGCTATTCCGTGCACCTGAAACTAATACAACATTACACCGAATGCAAACTGTAACTGAAAAATAAAATAAACCCCCCCACACATAAGTACATTTAAACAAACTTGTCCAAGCCAGAAATGTAAGCACTGCTTTTGGGTTTCTAGGCCTCTGCCTTGATCTCTGGCCTGGGTTCCCCTGCTGCCCCCGCCCCATGCCCCTTCCACATGTGAAGTCACCATTATTAAAGTAAATGTAAGACCAAAGTACTCTCCTGCGTAAAGTCCTTCAAGGGTTTCTATTGCTTTTAGGTCACAGTCTCGATTCCTTAAAATGACCTGAAGGTCCCATACAATCAGCGTATCTTTTCCCACTACCGCCCCCACACACGAGGAATTATTTTCAGTGTTCAAAATATTCCGTACTTTCTTCATATATGCACTTCTTTGGTCCAAGGCTCAGCTCAGTGTCCCCTCCTCTATGAAACCCTCTCTGATCCTTAAGCTAGGCCAGGTGTCCCCTGAGGGCTGTCGTGGCCTCCTGGGCTCTATAGCCCGGTCCTGCCCACTTGGGGCTACCGCTGTGTAGGGACCACTCTGCTTCCCCCCACCCCAGACTTCGCGTCCTAGGACGGCAGGGCAGAGCTGGGCTCAGTGGGGCAATCAGGGAGGGTGAATAAAGAAATAAATGAAGGAAACACACCGAAAACTGACCTTTGGTTATTACTGAACACTGGGATATGGGCGCTCTATTTTTTTTCTTTTCTGCATTTAATTTTTTTTTTTTACAATAAACACAGACTGCCCCTCTATTTTTAAAAATAAGGAAAAATGCGCCCTGGCCAAGTATCTCAGTGGGTTACAGCACTGTCCTGATAGCCCAGGTTGTGGGTTCCGTCCCTGGTCAGGGCACACACAAGAATCAACTGATGAACGCATACCTGAGTGGAACAACAGATCAATGCTTCTTCCCCTCTCCTTTCCTCTCCCCCCCCAACTTCCTTCTCTCTCTCTCTCTCTCTCAAATCAATAAATTAAAAAAAAATTAAATAAATAAAAATAAACCACAGTTCTGATTTTAGGAATTTATCACCTTCTCCAAGAAAGGAAGTAGGGATTCACAAAAAGATTTGGATACCAGAGGAATGGACCCTTCTCCCCACATTATGGGTCCATTTCAGGAGCTTTCTTCGGTTTTCAGGGCAGGGACCTGCTCTGCACTGGGCTGTCGGGGGTGAACCCTGAGCACTCACAACCCAGAGGGGCTGGCTGGCCTGCAGGACCAGCGGGACTCACAAGGAGGGGTGTGTATGGGGGACTTCTAGGATGAGAAGTGAGTGGTGCATGACACCAACTGGTGACTCCCAGGGTTTCTATGGCAATGTGATAAGGTCACTTTGAATAATCCTTATGAGGGTTCTGGGGAAGTTATTCAGGAAGTATCTCAATTGGGAGCTGAGGAGCCTTTGGATATTCCTCAGGAAGCTTCACTGCTGCAGAGCGTGTGTGCCCACCAGGAGACCTGCAGGGCGACCTGTGGGGAGCAGGCTACCAGCACCACTGTAATGGGACCAACGGCCGGCTCAGCTTGGAGGACCTGGCTGCTCACCTTCCCAGGTACTGGGACCCAAGGCCCTGCACCCAGCCCCTCACCCAGGGCCCCCTGCACCCAGCCCCTCACTCTCTTCTCTCTTGAAGCCTTATGCCTTCTGCTGTGGCCATTCTCTAATGGATCGCCGGTGCCTTCCTCACCCTCCTGGAGCCAAGAACCCAGGGGTGAGTACAGGGAGAGGATCTTCTGAGGGAGGCAAACGAGTGAGTGGGTTGGTGGTAGCACAGCCTCCCCAGTGGGACTTTTTAAGCTTCAGGTCTGTGATCATAAGTTGCAAAATCAATCTGGTGTGTTATGACCAGCATTTCTTTAAAGATACAGAATTCTAAGATGTTTAACTCCATTTACATAAAATTCTATAAAATGCAAACTGACCTCTAGCAGACCAGGGGCTGCCTGGGGGTTGGGGAGTGGGAGGGGCTGTGACTACAAGGAGCACTGGAGACACTTTGTGGGTGCTGGATGTGCTCGTTCTCTAGACTGTGGGGATGGCTTCATGGGTGGCCGTGTCCACTCGAATTTACCAGATTGTACACTTTAAATAGAACCGGATAGACTAAGTACCGCAGGAAGGAAGAGGGAGTGGGCGTCAGCCAGGTGAAGTGACAAACACCACAGGAGATGAGGAAGGGTGGAGGGTCTCAAGACGGTCTCAGGCTGGAACCCCACCTTCTGGCTCTGCCAGGCTCAGGCTGAGATGTTGCTGGCCCCCAGGCAAGGTGCTGGTGGTCCAACCAGAGGCGTGGAGACGCTGTGGCAGCGTGGCCCTGGACCCCAAGGATGGCATGTGGAGCTGCTGTGGGCTCCACTACCCCTTCCATCGTGGCTCCCAGAGGTGCTGTTCAACCAACATGAACGGGTTCCAGGTCATTCCCAAGGACAATAGCAAGTCTGAATATGACGACTGCAGGAAATATAACAGGAAGGACCTCTAAGCTCCAGGAAGCCATCCTTCGCTGCCCTGAATCCCCCCCACCCTCAGTCCACCCTTTCCTCCTAAGCCTTCACTCTGAGAACTTGGGAATTATCCAGTGGCTCCTTCTTTCCAAGAGTCTAAGTTATGGGCCACAGGTTCCCACAGTGTGAAGTCAGGTAAGTCACCTCCTACTTCTAGGCCTTCAGCTCCTTGTCTGCAAAACAGACGAAATCAGAGAAGCTGCCAGCTCTGCTTGAGGGGGAGGATGAGGGCCCAATGGCCAGAGAAGATGAGGCCTGCAATTCTGGAACCCCTCACCCGGAATCCTCCTTGTGGAAGGGGAGATTTCTTTCTGCTAGCAAGTGAGTGGGCTGAGCTAACGGCCTCATGTGGCTGAGTTTACCCCAAAGCGGTGCAGGAACTTCTCTCTGTACCTTCTCCTTCCTAGCAATTCTCCTGAGCTGCAGGCCCCTCCCCGGGTCGTCCTCCCAGCACCCAAGAGGCAACAGGTCCAAGAGGGGAAAGATGGACATTCAAGGACATTTGCAGCAATGGGTTCAAGAGTGGTGAGCCGTGGGAAACTGTGCCTGCTGGAAGAGGACTCCCAGTTCGTGCACGTGACAGTCCTGTGACTAGGCCTTCCCATGCCATGAGGCTGGGAAGCTCTCGAGGCTGGGAAGCTCTCGAGGCTACTGCCCCCCCACCCCCCCGCGGCCCTGCCATACAGACCCCGGATGTGAGCTTCAGTTGGCCGATGAGGTGCATCGCCCAAGATACGCAAGGCAGAAGGAGCAAGACAAGGCTCCAAACTGCAGCTTCGGTTCTGCTGGCGAGGGTGGGCTGGGGATGCTGGGATTTTCCAAAGTGAACTTTCACCGTCGTATCACCCACAGCACGGGTGCCGTAGCTTCTCAGCCCCGGGCGGTATTTGGTCAACATGTTTGTCAACACACAACTTGAGTGGGCAGCCTCAAAGGCAGGGGCTCCCCTGGGGGTCAGTTCTGTGGCTTCATTCCCAGATCTAGCCAAGAGCTGCTTCATCCAGCCCTTCCCATGACTGGGCAAGCCTCAGGCTCTGCATTAAGTGCTTCCTGCCCCATTTATTTTGAAATGCATAAAAGATGAGATAGAAGGATGGATGGTCAGAGGGGTGGACCAATGGATGGAAGCGTGACCAAGTGAGTACGGTAAAATGTTGGCGGGAGTATCTTCGCGTAGGAATGTGGATGTATTTTAATGTAACATTTTTTCAACGTTGCTACATATTTAAAAATGTTCATAATAAAGTGTTGAGGGGAAAATTCCTTTCTTAAAAGAGCCGGAATGTTTTCTCTTCCCTATAGCTTAACTGTGATGATGCGGTTACCTCAGAAATGACAGCTTTCCATGGCCCACGTGGCAAGTGGCCCTCAATACCACAGGGGAGCTGAGCAGCTATCTTGGCCTCGGCTGGGTGCCCAGCACAGTGGAGAAGTCTCTCCCCAGAAATGAGGCAGAACTGTGTGCAATGCTAAGGGAAGGCTCCAAGAATAGGGTCCTCCAGAGTCACTGGGCCTCTGAGTCCCCTGCGGCCTGAGATGCGGTGGGAAGAACTGCCTCAGCCCCCTCCAGCAGGAGAACCTGCTGGCTGACAGGCAGTGCTGGGATCCAGGTGCTCCCAGGCTGAGGTCCAACAACACCCCCTCTCCAGACCTCAGTTTCCTCCTCTAAAAAATGGGTTTAGTAGCCCTGGCTGGTGTGGCTCAGTGGATTGAGTGGGAGCCTGCAAAACAAAGGGTCACCAGTTTGATTCCCAGTCCAGGCACATGCCTGGGGTGTGGGCCAGGTCCCCAGCAGGAGGCCCACGAGAGGCAACCACACATTGATGTTTCGCTCCCTCTCTCCCTCCCTTCCCCCCTCTAAAAATAAATTTTTAAAAAATCTTAAAAAAAAATAAAATGGGTTTATTGATAATCCTCACCCATAGGGTTGTATGAGACCCAGCAAGACTGTGTCTGGCTCCATCCGAAGGTCCAGGGCCAGGCAGCCATTGTTGTTGTGAATTAGCCCAGGGATCGGGCCGCTGAGTCTCAGCCCTGAGAGCTGTCACCTGCTGCCAGGGAAGATGACAGAAAACACGCTGGGGTGCGCTCCCAGAGCTCTGGCAGATGAGGTCCCGGTGAGCAGCCCCCAGAGGCTCCTGTCCTCCTGTGACTGCCAAGATCACAGTCTCGGTGGGGCCTAGACTCAGGCGCAGTCTCTGCCCCCACGGTGAGCCTCGTGTCCCGCACCAGGAGAGTGACGGTGACACAGCCCCCAGGAAGGAGGGACAGCTCTGCTTACAGTAGATTTGTAATTAATAACGGAGAAGGCAAATGTCACAGCGATCACTGCTGCAGGCACGATCCACTGATGGGCGCAGAAGGGACTGGGCGACCCCTAGCTGGTGGGGCGCAGCTGGTTGGGCATCGCCCCACAGACCCAAAGGTCACCGCACATGCCTGGGTTGCGGGTTCAGTCCCTGATCAGGGAGCATGCAAGAGGCAACTAATTGATGTTTCTCTCTCGCATCGATGTTTCTATACCTCTCTTTCTCCCTCCTTTCCCCTCTCTTTTAATAAAAAAAAATAAAAATAAATATTTTTAAAAAGGAGTGGGCAAAAGTTTGAGGAGAAATAGGGTTTTTGTGTAGTCTTAAGGTATCTTCCCCAAGATATATATTAACTACAAAGGGAAAAATACTAACTTTACAATAAGCGAACCTAGCACACGTCACCCTAAACATGTGACCAAGGTCAACATGACCAAAAACAAAACACAGGGACGTCACGAACGCCCGACGTGCACCAAGAAGGGCACAGCATCATTCCTGTGGTGCTCCTGCCAAAGACGCGGTGCCTCTTTCTGGTCACAAGAAAGCATCAGACACTCACCTCGAAGGACCGTCTGCAGCACGGGGGCAAGCACAAGGCCCGAGTGGGCCGGATCCGGCCCTCCACCTTGTTTCTACCCAGCAGCAGCGCTGAGCTCCTTGCCCCTAGTTAAGGAGTAGTTACATTTACACAGTCCCAAAATGACACGTGGCCCTTTGAAGGCAACCAAGAGGCTGATGTAGCCCCCGGTGAAAATGAGTCTGACAGCCCTGGTCTACAGAATAACTAACCCGTACTCTTCAGAAGGGTCAAGGTCATGAAAGACAAAGAAAGACTGAGATGTGGTCACAGATGAAAGGGCACTAAAGCTACATGACCACGAAGTGCAGCGTGGGGCGCGGGAGAGGAAAGGGCATGGGGTGGAAACGCTGCTGTCCTCCGCGCCAGGTCTGCGGCTGCGTTCACAGTGCTGCACCCACGCTCCTTCCCGGGGTCCTCCTGCTGCACC
The DNA here is from genome assembly GCF_022682495.2 of Desmodus rotundus. NCBI lineage: Eukaryota > Metazoa > Chordata > Mammalia > Chiroptera > Phyllostomidae > Desmodus > Desmodus rotundus. The sequence goes on from NC_071398.1 coordinate 43,052,914, forward strand.
TGCCAAGAGGCCACCCCGGGAGAAGTGGGGTGAAAGGCATGCGGAAACTTGGCACTGTTTCAACTTCTCTGTGAATCTAATCTTAGTTCAAAGAAAACATAAAAAGAGCATCACCTCAGACGGCGAGACTGGGAGGAAACGGACCGTCCCAAACACAGCTGCTGCCCTGAGTCAGGAACCCTGCGCCCGGAGACTGATGCCAAATTTACCAGCCCCCGTCCTGCACCGCCCCCCAGCCCCCGGTTGTGCAAAGCCTGCCTGACACATTAGTCCCGCAGCGTTGTTCACAACAACCATAAAAAGGCCAGGGAAGACCCTGGGAGACTACCTACAGGCTCATAAATTACAGTAATTCTGGCAGCGGCTGAAGTTCGAGGTTAAGGAAGGTCCTAACTTGCTGACAGACCACTCCCTCCGGGAGGACGTGGTCAGTGAGAAGCGGGACTGGCACCAAGTCTGCCGTTGGCTACATTCATGGCAAAAAGGGGAGGGGCAAGGTGCATAATGGCACCTACTTTGAAATGCAGTTTTCGGGTGTTTTCCCTCCTAGAAAACTGTGCAAGATAACCGCGAACATAAAAGGGGCTACACACACAGCAGTCTGATGGTAAATTCCTAACTGGCGATGGCAGGGAGTCACGTCCCGGGCTCACAGCTTCCTTAGCGAGGGCCAGGCTTTGCCCTATGCGAGGCCTTTCCACTGTTCTCGTGCACCTTGAAATGCCAGCGTCATTCCTTTCCCAGACTCCTCAGAGGCAGGGGTTTCACTGCCCCCACGAGAGCACTTGCGCGGGGGTTGCTGCTCGTTACCTATTTGCCCGCACATCACCTTTGTTACTGTGAACATCAAACGTTAGCCACCCCGTACCCTCGAATGCGAGAGATGTGCGCATCTCTCCATTTCGTTTTTACCTGATCTCAGAGCTTTCCCCACTTTGCTTTCTCCTGCCTCCTCAATCTACCGCCCACAGATTTGCTGGGACCTCTCTTACATCTTCTCCCTTGATTCTAACTGTTCAACACGAACTGCTGAACCGCCATTCTCTGGAGAATCCTCTCTCTCTGCTGAGACCTCGCTTCTGGGCAGGTCTTCAGGTTGGTTCGAATAAACTCCTATCAAATGTTTCCACAGGGCTGCATGTCTCTTGTAGACCTGGAAAGAAAATAGGATGGACCCCTACCTCATACCTGACACTGCAAATAAATTCCAGACGCGTCAAAGACTTAAACAGGCGCACAAACGTACGACCGAGATTACTACAAGAAAACACAAGAGAAATCACTTGTAATCTAGAAACAGTCTTTCTAAAGATGCCACAAAACTCGAAAGTCATAAAAGAAAGGATGAATAGATCTAAGTTAAAAAAGAAAAGGTTTTACATGATAAACACGCACTGACAAAGTCAAATGACAATGCTGGAAAAAAGATTTGCTAATTTCCTTACAGAAAGAGCTCCTACAAATTAATTAAAGAAAGACCACAACGACTTGCTAGAAAAAGGGGCCAATGCCACAAAGAGATCACTGCTACAACAGTCAAATGGCTCTTAAAAAGTTGAGGGGACAGCCAACTTCATCTACAAGGAAATGCAGGAGTTGATCTCCATCTCTCAGATTAGCAAAAAGCAACAAGTGTCTCAGCCCAGCACATGGGCAGTGGGAAGGGCCTCACTGCTGGGGGCCAGGAGCTGACCCAGCCTGGCTGGTGTGGTTCAGTGGATTGAGCACTGGCCTGTGAATGGAAAGGTCGCCGGTTAGATTCCCAGTCAGGGCACAAGCCTGGGCTGCAGGCCAGGTCCCCAGCTGGGGGTGTGCAAAAGGCAACCACACATTGAGGTCTCTCTCCCCCTTTTCCCTCCCTTCCCCTCTCTCTAAAAATAACAAATAAAATCTTAAAAAAAAAAAAAAAAAAAGGAGGTGATCCGACCGATATCGCAGAGTGATACCCCTGCATGGGCGTCAAATTCCCACCCCTCCCATCTCGCTGCCCCTGAACACTCTCAACACATTCTGAAAAAATGATGCACCCTCTTTATATATTTTGAAGCTGTCATAGCTATTTTTTCACCCTAAGTTTAAATAATTGCAAAGAGCATAAATTCTGGCATATGATATTGACATTTGAAAGCAAATCTGTTGTCACTCTTAAGCATACGTGAAGGGGACATAGAAATTTAACATGTTCCATCATTAATTTAAAAAACACATCAACCAGCTTTCTGTAACAGTTTGCATCGTTACTTGCTCTTCTTGAAGTTCAAACTATATTTTACTCTCTCTACAAAGTTTTATCCTAACAGAACATATTTTCATACTCAAATACCTTATTATACTTCTCTGAAACAGAAAATGTGTCTATAAATGAAAGCCAAAATTTTCATTTCTTGGGACCTTACTTAAAAATGTTCTCAGATTGAGTTACCACTGGTTACTATTAGTATATCAGGGATCAGAACGTCATGTTACACGATTTGATGCATAACTATTGAACATGAAAAGTAAAATTGTGATCAAAATGCGTGCCTTAGTGAGGCGGGCTGGGGAAAACGCCCCTGCCGTCAACATTGCAAACTGTTCCTTTGTGACCTTGGAGATTTTTACACCTGGCGCACCATCCTATGGCCAGGAAGGGGGAATAGATTTGCCTCCTTTTTTCCCACTACACTCCTCCCGTAATTTCTTTTCCTGGGAGGAGAGCCAGGAAAAGACCCAGCAGATGCCTCAGGCAAGCCAGGTGAGGTTGGAGATCTTGCAGGGTAGGTGTGTGGGGGGATGGATGGGGCGCACGTGTCCCTCAGCATTAAGGCCGCCTGCCCAGTGCCACGTAGACTGGACACTGACAGCAGCATTCCCTGGGAGAGTGCAACCCAGAAATAATAACCTGGTCCATCCATGCAATGAACTGACCGCTACGACAAAGAACGCGAGAGCTACAAATGTGTGACCCAGATGTTGGGAAGGTGTGCCGCTAAGAGGAAAAAGCCTGGGCACAATACAGAGTGAACCGTACGCTACCACACCTGTGATTAACATACGCACACCTACAGTGTACCTGACTGTGCACAAAACACTTCTGGAAAATGGTGGGGGGTGCCTTTGGTGGCTCCCCGTCTGACCTCTGACCTCCTCCTTTCCCACTCACCCCCTGCCCTAGCCACAGCAGCTAGGCCTTCTCACCATTCCTCGAACCCAGTAGGCATTTCCTAGTCTCAGGGCCTCTGCACTCACTGTGCCTTCCGCCTACAGCACTTTCTGCAAGTATCCACACTTCCTCATTTTGCTAGGTCTCCAGGCTAAGATTTCTCTCCTCAGAGAGGCCTTCCTCAACCCAACCTGACAGAGCACGTGCCTTCTCCCATCACATCTGTCTTTCCTCCCTGCTTCGTGTTTTCCTCACTACCTAACGCAAAATATAGTTTGCTTTCTTGTCTTGTTGGTTATCTGTCTCCCGTCAGGAAAACCTCAACTCTGTAAGGGGAGCAGACCTAGATCTCTCTTTAAACAGCTGCAGCCCCAGTGCCTGGCAAGTAGCAGACACTCATAATAGTTCTTAAGGAGCACAGACAGAAGGAAGACAGGCAGGCAGGGAGGGATGGAACACATATGCAGTCTTCCTCATATTCGCTTCCACACCATCTGAGGTTTTCTACGGTCTGCATTCTTACTGACAATAGTGGAATTAAATTAGAAACCGATAACAATAAGGCCCTGATACAGTTCGATAAGGAATCTACAAAGGCCCTAATATTTGGAAATGAGACAACACACTTCTACATAATCTGTGGGTTCAAGAAGATACCACGAGTGAAACCAGGAAGGGTACGGAACTGAATGACAATGAAGAGACTCCGGGTCAAGTTTTATGGGGCACATCTAAAGTACTGTCTGGAGGGAATTTATGTTGTATTTCAATGTTCGTATAAAAAAAGATGAAAGATTTAAAGACAATAATCTGAGATTCTACCTTATTAAAAAGGAGCAAATTAAACCCAAAGTTAATAGAAGAAATAATAAGGATAAGAGCAGAAACCAATGAAATATCAAACAGATAAATGACAGGAAAACAGCAAAGCCAAAAGATGATCCTTTGAAACACACGCTGATAGACCACTACCAGGATTAGTGATCAAGAATAAAGAAAAATGAGCCCTGGCTGGTGTAGCTCAGTGGATTGAGCACAGGCCTGCGAACCAAAGGGTTGCTGGTTTGATTCCGAGTCAGGGCGCATGTCTGGGTTGCGGGCCAGGTCCACAGAAGGGGGCACGTGAGAGGCAACCACACATTGATGTTTCTCTCTCTCTCTTTCTCCCTCCCTACCCCTCTCTAAAGATAAATAAATAAAATCTTAAAAGAAAAAGTTTATAAAAAATTAAAAAAGGAATAAAGAAAAAAGAGAACATAAATTACCATTATTTAGAAATGAAAGAGGAAACATCACTACATATCCTAGAAATATTAAAAAGATGCCAAAGGAATATTATAAACAGCTTTATACCAATAAATTTAGCAACTTATATGAAATGCCATGTACCTTGAAAAATATAATTTATAAAAATTGATACAAGAAGAAATAGAAAATCGGAGTAGTCCCATAACTACTAAGGAGACCGAATCCACTGTTGAACGCTACAAGCCTAAATGGACACTTATGTCAAATATTTAAGGAAGGAATCATTTCGACTTTATACAAAATCTTACAGAGAGTAAAGGATGAGGGAACATTTTCCCATAGTTTTATGAGACCAGCAAAATCATGATATTAAAACCTGACAAAGGCACTACTAGAAAAAATTACAGAATACGTCACTTGTGACCACTACAAAAATCTTTAGGAAAATATTAGCAAGTATAATCAGGATTTACCTAGAAATACAAGATTGGTTTAGCCCTGGCTGGTGTGGCTCAGTGGATTGAGCGCTGGCCTGCAAACCAAAGGGTTGCTGGTTCAATTCCCAGTCAGGGCGTATGTGTGAAAGGCAACCACACATTGATGTTTCTCTCCCTCTCTTTCTCTGTCTCTTCCCCTCCCTCTGAAAATAAATAAAACCTTAAAAAAGCTCTGGTGGTATCGCTCAGTGGATTGAGCGCCAGCCTGTGAACCGAAGGGTTGCTGGTTCAATTCCCAGTCAGGGCACATGCTTGGGTTGTAGGCCAGGTCCAATAAATAAAATCTTTTATTAAAAACAACAACAACGAAAAAACCTTTAAAAAAAAAAAGACTGGTTTAATATTCTTTTTAAAAATCAGTAATTTAAATTCACAGTAGTAACAGAATGGAGATCAGTGGGCCTGCGAGGTGGCCCCCAGCAATCTGTGCCCTGGTACCTACACCCGTGTACAGTCCCTTACTAAAAAGGAGCAAATCAAACCCAACACGGTGCCACGGTCGGTCTGTGTGATCAACCGAATACGGCAGCAGTGGCAGCACGCCACTTCCAGTTACGTTATGAAGACGCTGCCTCTTGGGTCTCGGTCCCTTTCATTCTCGGGTCCCCCTCTTTGGGGGAAGCCAGCCGCCTGGACATGAGCGGCCCTACAGAGAGGTCCGCGCGGAGGGTGACGCAGCCCTCCCTCCGGCCAGCTGCCAGCAAAGAACGCGCTCTGCCAATACCCTTGCAGGTGCGTTGCCTGGGGAGGGGCCTCCGGCGCCACACTCCTCGGCCAGAGCCACTCAACAAAGCTGCTCCTTAGTTCCTGATCCTCAGGACCCGGGTTTACAATCAATGCTCTTTATTATCGTAATTAATTCTCACAACAAATGTTCATTTATTATCACATGGCAAAGTGCTCAACATCACCATTCATCATAGAAAAGCACGTGAGTTGCCATTTTCTGCCACCTGGAGTGGCTAAAATTACACGATGAAAATATTAAATATAGGCAAAGATGTGCGGCAACTGGAGCCTCACTGGAAAACAACGGACTGTGGGCTGGGGGCAGGAGGAGGGGTGTAAGGGGGATAAATGGTAATGCGGAAAAAACACAATTAAAAAAAGAAAACTCCTTAGTAGTTTCTTACAAAATTAAACATACCTTGACCGTATAACCCAGAAACGTTACACGCAGCATAAATAATAAGCAGTGGCCGGTCCTGGAACTGGGTAGTCGGAGGGTCCCAGTGGACCAGCTCAAATGTGGGCATCAGGAATTTCTCAACTCAGTATGTGTGACCTTGAGCAAAACGTTTTACTTTAATGTTTTATTGGTGTTTAACATATAGCAGGGAAATGCACTTATCGTAAATGCAGTCTGCTGAGTTCACAAACAACCCATCCACGCGGCCAGCTCCCAGATGGAGAAACACCCCCAGCCCACCACCAGCGCAGCCCCTGCCCTGTCCCACCCTCGGACTGGCCAATCAGAGCACTGCTTTCCTTGGGCTACAGGGATTGGCTCAGGGATGGGGATGCCACCTAAGCTGAGATCCCGCCTGGAAATTCGGGTGGAACTACTGGGAAGGACTGCTCTATGCCCTGGAGTCCCTAGGCAAGTAACTAACACCCTTAAATGTGAGCTCCACCAGCCCTGGCCGATTGGCTCGGTTGTTGGAGCGTCATCTGGTATACCAAAGCGTTGTGGGTTTGATCCCTGGTTGGGATGCGGGTGCGCACAGGACGCAACCACTTGATGTTTTTCTGTCTTTCTGTATCTCTCCCTCCCGTCCTCTCTCACTAAATCAATAAACATATTCTCCGGTGAGGATTAAAATAAAAGGGCAGCTCCATGAGAACAGGGAGCTTTGTCTGTTTTGTGACTACTGAGTTAGTCACACTTCCTAGACCAGTTCCTGACACACAGCAGGCACTAAATAAAGATTTTCTGAATGAGTGAATTATACAGCCCCTTAATGGACTGAAGCACATCCCTGTCCCAGAAAAAAATCCCACCTCTCAGCCCTGGCCAGTGTGGCTCAGTGGTTGGAGCATCATCCCGTAAACCAGAAGGTCATGGGTTCGATTATCAGTGAGTTAGGGGGAAAAACCCCCCACCTCTACACCCCACCCAGACTTGGAGAAAACAGCTCAACTCAGTACAGACGGCATCTGGGAATTTGAGAGGCACAAGGGAAGTAGCTAACAGAGGCTAAGAATTTAGTGTGCCCTGGAGTAGGGTAGTCCTAGGTTCAAGTCCTGGCTCTGCTACTTACTTATGATGTGACCTTGGGCAAGTTTCTCAACCTCTCTGCATCTCCAGTTCCTGTTTTTTCAAATAGGGACCATACACCCTGGCTTGCAGGGATGTTGGCACATTCAAGGCTTGTGTATGAATTGATGTCTAGTGGGAGACTCACTGTGGCTGCCTGCAGAGAACAGAAACGGGGGTGAACACTGGGGTGCACACTGGAACTAGGTGACTGGCTCTAGCTCCATCATTTAGCACGCACGCGCCCTAAGGTGGGCAGGCACTTAACAGCTCTGCTCGGTTTCTCATTTCTTCATCCACTAAAGTGGTGTTAATGCTGGCAATGTGGTAAGAACAAATGTAAGGACTACAACAGCTATAGTGCTTATGACTATTATCGCTACTTTATAGTATTCTTTGCTGTCTTATTTATTCCCCTGTCATTAGACTCTAGAAGTGATATTAACTATCCTGACTTCCCATACAGCAAGGGAGGTATGTGACTCAATTCTGGCCAACCATCAGTGAGGGGAGTTTCCTGGGGGCTTCTGGGAAAAGATTTTCTCTTTGAAGAGCTCTGTCTCATCTCCTGGTACCCCCTCCACGCCCATACACACATTCTCCCTTAGGATACTGTAGTATAAAGGCATGATGCCTGGAGCTCCAGCAGCCCTTTTGAGGCCTTGAGGAAAGTTATGGCCTGAATAACAAAGACAGTAAAGACAGAAGGAGTCCCCTGGTTCCTAATGACATCTCCATGCCACCAAATCAATCACAGAGCTAACTTCCTCCACCAACAATAAACATCCTTTTGATTTAAGGTCTGATTAAGATTTATTGGCTGGGTTTTTGATTAATCACAGATAAGCTCACATTTGTGTTTTGTTCTTTCTTTCACAATAAGCATATATTACTTTTGTAAATTCAGTAAGGCCCCCCAAAAAACTTTAGAGGAAAAAAACCCAAAAAATAAAATAAAATCTGATTCAAATGTAAAAAGAAAAGAGATAAAAATGGCAACACACTCATCAAGAAGTGCTGAGCCCTCAGCAGGGAGTAGCTGCTATGTCACCAAAGGCACAACCCAGGTGGGTCTGTAAGCAGAAGGACGGGAGGACGGCTTAGGGGAGATGGGGAGCTCTGAGCAAATCACCAGTTGTATGGAGGCTTAGGGATCTGAGTGGGGGGAGCGGTCAGCAAGAGTCCCAGCAGCAGGAAAAGAGGAGGAGCCAAGACGCTGATGTGGGGGTAAGACCCCATTTAGGGGCAGAGGCATTGGGGCAGGCCTGGAGGGGCCCGAGACATTGGGATAGGCCTCTAAGGAACTGACCAGGGAATCTCAAAGAGGGGTGGACAAGGTGTTTCTTTGGGGTACAGGAAGAAAATATCAGAACTTCTGGTTATGTTTATGTTTTGAAGGAAGAGGGAAGGGAAAGAAGAGAAAGAAAAAAAGGAAGAAGAGGAAAAGGAGGAAGGAAGGGGAGGAGGAGGAGGAGAAATTAAGTTTTACTGGCCCTGTAGAGCTACAAACCAAGGTCGACTACAGAGAGGCCTCTAGCACCTCTGAAACCAACAGAGTGACACATGCGCCCTCTCCTGTGCATGTAAGGTAATGCAGCCAGGGCAAACATTCCCAGGGATAGTCTCAGGTTGCAAAGCAACCAGCCCTCACACAAGGGCTTCCTTAAAAAAACCTCCACTGAAGATTTAACAATGTGAGCACGAGCAAATGTCCACTGAGGTCTCCACTTATGAAGAGGTGGGAATGAAAAATGAGCAATGGAATTAAATGCAGCCGATGGCACACTGCTGTCTTTGGATCTTGGTGCCTTAGGTAGGTCTGTGCCAGCTGTGTCAGCTGGACACAAAGAATGTCAATGCCGGGCTCTCACAGAGGGTTGCCCAGGAGTTTCCAAATGCACTGAACAATGTCTGTGTAGGAGAGCGTTTTCAGTGAGAGCGAAATATCTGCGGGGCCATGAACACATAGAAACAAAAATTTTATTTTTAAAATATTAATTTCAGCCCTGGCCGGTGTGGCTCGGTCGATTGGAGCGTCATCCCGTAACCGAAAGGTTGAGGGTTCGATTCCCAGTCAGGGCATATACCTAGGTTGCAGATTCAGTTCTGCAACCAATATATACGGGACATATACGGGAGGCAACCAATTGATGCTTCTCTCTCGCATCGATGTTTCTCTCTCACCTTCGCTCTCTCTAAAACCAATGAAAAAAATGCCCTCGGGTGAGGAGTTTATAATATACACACACACACACACACACACACACACATACTCTAACCCTTCTACTTTTTGTGTATGTTTTTAATGCACATAATATAGTTACAGTATTATATGCTGGCATTATACCTGACCACTCAATATCCACACACACAGGAGAGAACGCTCAAAAGTGTTTCCTTAACAGGAAAGCATGATAAAAACTGTGTGGAGGTCACTGGCAGCAGCCTGGCTGTCACGTAACTAACTGATTTGGTGCTCTGGAGATTATAAATAGACTCCAGGGAAGTGATTTTCAAATACTCATGCACACAAGAACCCTCTCTGGAGAATGTTAAAAATAAAAACGTCCAGCCCTTCCCCAGACCGATGCAATCAGGGCCTGCAGGTGGCACTCCTGGGTAGCTAAGGGGAGCACCCCACGAAGCTCCCGTTGGCCCCTTCAGATTGGCTGCTGGTCGGCTCGCCCATCTTCTAAGCAGCTGTATTTAATCTGGTGTTTGTTCAGGCCTTCTACAGAGCTCTGCACGTCAATTGCTGTCTTCGGCATTTCTCCAAGTTCTATTTGGTTCTTTTTCTAACTTCCTGGTCATTTTTTATTGTACTTACACGTTCTGTTCCTCCTATTTTATCCTTTTCACGTATAAAATAGGTCTTGTATCTCCACACCTGAGCATCCAATGCCCGCAGTGTCTGCAGGGTCTGGGTCTGCGGACTCTCACTCACGGCGCCCGCCTCTCTGTACAGCACGTCATCTTTTATCACGAGCTCCCACGTGCCAGAACTCTACCTGAAGGAATTTTCCGAGGCCCAGGCAAAGGGGATGCTCCTAAAGAGAGGGCTTGTTTGTCCTTGTCAGGAGCTTAGGGGCACACAGTCCCAGATTCATCCTCAGCATGCTATTTCTAGGACATTTCAAAGGGTATAATTCAGGCCCAAACCCACCTGGGGGATAGCCAGTGGCCAGAAATTCTCAGAGGAGGCCTTTTCAGTCCCCACCTATTTCTAAGGCTCTGTGGCTTTCAAGGTGGGTTTTCTCTAGTTGGATCTGGTTTTGCACGAGGCAGTCCACCTGCCCAGCCTTCCCACAGCACAGCCCCTGTCCCCACGGCCATGTAAATCTGAATGTCTTCCGAGCATCAGGAGACTTCAGTCTTCAGTCCCTGCCTCGGCTCTTTGCTCCTGTTTTCTCCTTGCCCTTGGGAGGGTCCCTTTTCTTCCTTGCAGGTACAACCCCTCATTCCAAAGGATGCTTTATAGATTTCAGGCAGCATTAGGTAGTGGGAGGCTCTCTACTCAGGCACACTGTCCTCTCTCTGGTTGACTGCGTCACTTCTCAGAAATACAACCCCAACCCCAGGGACTGCTCAGGCGAACACAACAACCGCTCCATGCCAGCCAGCCAGCCAGAACTTTCTGTCTGTGGCAAGCCTGCAAGGGGTGACTGAGAAAGAGGAACACCACCATCTAGAGGCTTGAAATAGAGACTGCTCAGCTGTGACAGCCGACTTGGGAGTACGCCCTGAGAATGATAGCACTAGAAGGCTTAGCATCAGGATTATGACAACAAAAATACTAACGGTGCCTGACAGTCACAAACATTTATGCTGCACTTAAGGGCCAGGCACTGGTCGATGTTTTATGGATATTAATGTATGGAACCAGCATTAACGATCTAACTTACAGACAACAAAACGGAGGCCTAAAGAAGTTAAATACGCATGCAGGCAGCCCAGCTCCAGAGGCGGGCTTCTTGGCCACTGAGCCACACGGCTGTTTACTGAACTTAGTATGTGCCAGGCCCATGCTCGGGGTGCTCGTGTGCGCAACAGACCCGACCACCAGACCCAGAGGTGAGTGCTGCACTGTACAGAGGAGGAGGTGGGTGTGGAAAGGCTCTGTGACTTGCCCTGGACACACCAAGTAAATGGCAGAGGAGAGATCCGAGTGCAGAAAGCCATTATCTGGAAGCAGAGCTTTTAGCATCTGGGCACTAATGGCCGCATATGATAAGGACCAATGCTGCATGTTCTCGTAGTCAGTATTAATAACTGCATATGCATGCTCCAGGACAGGCCTTGATAGGCACTGTCACCTGCATCCTCGCGTGAGTTCCAGGAGATGAATTCTATTATTACCCTTAGTTGGTAAGTATGGAAACAGAGGCTCAGAGAGATCCAGCTACTTGCCCAAAGTCACACAGTTACTAAGCAGTGTCAAGATTCAAACCCAAGCCTTGGCTGGTGTGGTTCATTGGATTGAGTACCGCCCTGCAAACCAAAGGATTGTTGGCTCGATTCCCAGTCAGGGAACATGCCTAGGTTGCAGGCCAGATCCCCAGTAGGGGATGCAAGAGAGGCAATCACATATTGATATTTCTCTCCCTCTTTCACTCCCTTCCTCTCTGTCTAAAAATAAATAAATAAAATCTTAAAAAAAAAAAAGATTCAAACCAAGTAGATTGCCTCTGGTGAGTCCCCACCCCCCATGCAGTGCCCTCCCACACTCACTCCAGTCTGTGCCAGAGCCGCACTGGCCAACAGAGTGCGGTGGGAATGGCACTGTGTGGCTCCAGGCTGTGCCCTTAAACAGCCTGCAGCCTCTGCTTCTTCTCGCCTGAAAATCTGGCTGTTCGGAGCCCTGACCATGTGAGTAACCCCACTACCCTGCTGGAGACACCAGGTGGAGAGGAGAGGGCCTGAGACAACACTCTCAGTGAGAGGGCACTGGCCATCTCGGTGTCCCAGGCCAGCCCCCTGATGACTCCAGTCCTGGCCACCCTCTGATCTCAACCCCTTGTGAGGCCACCCAGCAAGACCAGCAGAAGAACTGCCCAGCTGAGCTCAGTCAGGCCACAGATCAGAGAGACAGAATAGAAGGCCCACTGTTTTAAGCCCCTAAGCTTTGGGGCAGATTGCTAAGTAGCGACAGAAAGACTGAAACCAATTACAAAGCTTACACTTGTAAGAAGGGCCACACAAAGTTAAGCACTTCCGAAAAAACTATCCCAGCAGCCTGAGCATTAATGTGGTGTGTTGGTTTCCTGTTGTTCCTGTAAGAAATGGCCTCAAACGTGGAGGCTTAAAACAACACAAATTTATCATCTATGGTTCTAGAGATAGTAAGTTTAAAATGGGTCTCACAAGGCTCAGCTCAAGGTGTCAGCAGGGGAAAGGTCCTTCCCAGAGGCTCTAGGGCAGAACCCACCTCCCTGCCTCTTCCAGCTTCTAGAGGCGCCATTTGTTACTTGGCTCACTGCCCCTCCCCCACCTTCAGAGCAGGCGGAGTAGCACCTTCCAATCCTCCCCTTTCCCCGTCTTCCTCTTTCCGGTCTAAGAACCCTTCTGATTACAGCAGCCACATGCATAATCCAGGATAATCTCATAATCTCCCTATCCCCAATCCTTGATTTAGTCACATCTGTGAAGTCCTCTGTGCCTGAGGTAACACCTTCACAAGTTAGGGATTAGGATGTGGCCCTCTTTGGGGGGTGTCCATTATTCTGTCTCCTGTGAGTGGTAACCTACAAAAATGACCAGCACATGCCAGAGGAATAAGCAGAAATGAAATGGCATCCTCCCTCTGCCCAGAGACACCCCGCAGCTCCCCTGGGCACGTCAGCAGCGCACTTTGCGAGAGTGGCCTCAACCTGCCTGGCATCACCAAGCTCTTTTATTTCTTTCTCCCCCAGAAATCTTTGTTTAAAAAAGATCCTTGCCTCCCCAGCACAGTGCATCATCGATGAGTTATGCTCTGGCATTTACTGTTCTGCCCTCAGGCAGACGCACCTACCACTACAGCCTCTCCTGTGGGAACACAGACAGCAGGCCTACCCTGCTGAGTCAAAGGGACCCCAGCCAAAGGCACGGACTTTAGAAGTGTTGGTCAGCTCAGGAGGCCTGACCCGGGAGAACGCGAAGCTGCTGCTGGCTCTGGGAAATTCTAATCGCACCGTCTGAGGGCCACAGCCACGGGCAGCTGGCAATGTGGAGACAGAAACAACACAATAAAAGGAGTTTAATGATTAAAGTCAGTGCTCTCCACCATCTGGGAGCGTCTCCCACTGAACCCTTCCCGGACTGAACTCCTGGTCCTTTCTGCGCAAGCTGCCCCTCCTCCAGGCTGCCGGGTCACGCCCAATCCCCAGGAAATCCTGCTGCTCTACCTTGCAAACAAGTCCACTGGTTATTCATTGCTAAGGGGAAAAGGAAAGGTTCTTTAGTGGTCACCACCTTCGTCAAGGGATCCAAGTCACCGCCACAAATGACGGAAGCCACAGACATCAGTAGCCCCCTGGGGTGATGTCCTCGGGATGCACCATAGCGTCTCCGGTGTTTCTGCCAAAGCTGCCCAACATAAATCAAATCAGAGGAAAGGATCAAAAACCCCAGACTGTGGGACACTCGACGGGACAACTGGTTAGGACCCTTCCAGGTGTCATGAGAAACAAGAAAGTACAGGGGTGCTGTTACACAGCAGGCTCAGCAAACATTTTCTGCCCAGGGTCACAGAGAAAATATTGCAGCCTTGTGGGCCATGCAAACCCGACTTTGCGGCCACAGACACTATGCTAACAAATGTGCGTGGCTGTGTTCCAATAAAACTTTATTTGTGAAGACGGGCAGTGGGCCAGATTGCTGAGCCCTGTTGTATTAATAGATTAAAGGGTACTAAAGAGACATGATAATCAAATGCAGTACATGTTCCTTAAGCAGGCCCTAGATTAGAAATAATAATAAACAGTAAAAAGAGGCACTTGGGGGCAGTTGAAGAAATCAGAACATGAGCTATACATTAAATAACATTGTTATCAATATTACTGTTATCAGTATTAAAATTCTCAGGTGTGGTACCCTGGCTGGTGTGGCTCAGTGGATTGAGTGCTGGCCTGAAAACCAAAGGGTCGCTGGTTCCATTCCCAGTCAGGGCACGTGCCTGGGTTGCAGGCCAGGTCCCCAGTAGGGGGCGCACAAAAGCAACCACACATTGATGTTTCTCTCCCTCTCCTTCTCCTTCCCTTCCCCTCTCTCTAAAAATAAATAAAATCTTTTAAAAAAAATTCTCAGGTGTGGCGTTGGCACTGTGTTACACAGAATGGTTCTGTTCTCAGGGGATAAGGTTGAAATATTCAGCAGCGAAGTGTCAGGTCCACAACTTATTTTCAAATCATTCAGGGAAGAAAGTGTGCATACGTATGTACGCGCCCACACATGAGAGACAAGACACAGAAAATTTGTTGAAGGCTAATAACGAATGAAATCGGTGGTAAAGGGTATGTCACTGATGACTATACCATTCTTTCATCCAGCTTTTCTGTGGGTTTAGAATTTTAAAAATCAGACTTGAGGAAAAAATTTCTCCAGAGTCTGACTTCTCCTTCCCACGCACCTCCCACCTGGACTACTGCGGTTGCCCCCTCCCTGCACCCACCTCACCCTATGATGGCCAAATAAATGGGCACTGTCACATGTAACGCAGATCCTGTCCTCCCTCTGCTCGGCCCCTGCAGTGAGTCCCATCCACTCAGAGTGAGGCCAAAGCATGTGCAGGGGCCTGCGGGCCCGCAGCCTGCCCGCCCTTCCCAGCACGGCCAGTTTCCCCTCTGCCCTCAGTTTCCACCTGGTCTGTCTGCTCAGCCACACTGCCCTCACTGTTCATCCAATGTGCCAGGCACACCCTCACCTCAGGGCCCTTGCACGTGCAGAGCCTTTGGGCTAGAATGTTCTTCCCCCAGACACCTGTACTGCTTGCTCCCTCCTTTCCTTGTATTTCCAATGAGCCTCCCTCATAATCCTATCTAGACCTACAACCTGCCCCCGAATACTCCTCCTCCTTCTGCATTCCTGATGACTTTTTGCCTCTCCTTCCCTGCCATATCCGCAATACCTACATAATAGTCACAACTCAGTGAGGACCATGGACCAACGTTATACATTCACTTACTTCTCACAATACATTGCGTATTGTTCACAGTATAAACATGTATATGGTACACAGAATGGGAATAGTAATAGTATATATATATATCGTAATAATTTGTAAGGATTTAATGTTAGACAGCCTGTGAAGTACTTAGCACACTGCCTGGCACAAAGTGACTGTCCATTAAGTGGCCCACTACACGGAACAGGGGCCTCAAGCTCTGAGTGGTTAAGTGACCTGCCCAAAGCTACCTGGGGTGGGGCCCAGATGGGAACCCATGTCAGTCTAACTCAAGAAACCATTTTCTTTTCTTCTTTTTAAAAAGATTTTATTTATTTATTTATTTTCAGAGAGAGGGGAAGGGAAGGAAAGAGGGAGAGAAACATCAATGGGTGGTTGCCTCTCATGCGCCCACACAAGGGACCTGGCCCACAACCCAGGCATGTGCCCTGACTGGGAATCGAACCAGCAACCCTTTGCTTCGCAAGCTCCCGCTCAATCCACTGAGGTACACCAGCTAGGGCATCCAAGCCACTTTCTACTCCATAATGCTAAGGCATGTCACGGTGTTTGGGTGAAAGGCAGTGGCAGGAAACAGAAACCAGCTCTGGGAATCCACAGTGCAGGACATAAAGTCCTGCCTCTGGCACAAATTCATGTGCGACCTCAGCAGTTCACTTCCGGAAGTTCTCGAGCCTCCATTTTCTCTTCTATAAACTGGGAGAAGTCATTTCCCTTCCCTGACGTGGGGACAAAACAGCGTGGGAGTCAAATGAGAGGGCTGATGTGAAAGCACTTGCTGCGCAATGCAGCACTTTTCCAGCCTGAGACCAGCAGCCGCGGCAGAGGGCCCACCCACCAAACGTCAATGGACTAAGAATGGTAGGCCCTGGAAAGCACACTCAAAGTACCCAAACTTATAAAGAAAGAAAAAAAGGTGCACTCCTCTTAACCATTTGCCCTTTGCACATGCTCCTCCCTCTCCCTCAACATCATCCATGTCCCTGTTGTCTGGTGAGGTTCTCCTCACCCTGAAGTCCTCCCTGAACCCCAACCCAGGTCAGGTGTCCAGGGGCCAATCCCATCCCAGCTCTGCCCACTGCAGTCATCACTCTGGTAGAATGGGCCTGTCCTACTGGACTGCACGCTCCTGGAAGGCAAAGATTGGGCTGGCTGGGCCCTTCCGCTGTTTCACCAACACTGCCAAGCACAAGGCCAGGCACTGAGATGATTATCAGAAAATACCAGCTACCCATATTTTGCCGTGTATAATGAGCACCTTTTTAACCCAAATTTTTGAGGGAAAAATAAGGATGTGCATTATACATGGGTATAATAATTCCGTGTATAATGTGCACAACTATATGGGTGTGCATTATACATGGCAAAATATGGTAAATGAAGTGACGGATGGATGGGTGGATGAATGGTGGTTTCCTGAGAAACAAATTATGTTCATTTCTTTACTCCGTGCTCCCACAGGCCTAGAGCATATAGTTCGTTTATTTAAAAATAGCTCATATTTTAAGTGTTTACTATGCCCTTTAGATCTCAGCTCGGGCTGTCCTCCTCTAGACAGACCTCCTGGCACCAGGTCCCTGGGTCAGGCGGCCTTTCTGGGCTCCACAGTCCTCACCACCCTGACCACTCTGGGTTGACAATGACAATGACAGTCACGACTGTATCTCCCAGTACCCAGCAAAAAGCCAACAGACTCTGTCTACTAAATGAATGGATGAACAAACCCGGTATATCAGTGGACTAATGAGAAGATGGATGAGTGTCCACTCTGGTTAAAATTACCCTTTTCCAGATTCCCAGGCCTACACTTCGCCCAGACCCACACTTCGCCCTGAGCCATGCTTCTAACCCAGTCCTATTACCCAGAGTATTAACTGGGGCAAACCGATGTCCTAAAAGGATGATATACAAGCGCCTCTCACCTCCCAGGACGGGAGGAAAACTGAGGCCCAAGATAGAGTTTAGAAAGCCAAGGCGCCTACAAACGACCCCATCTAGTCCCTCCTCCGCTTGCCCTCAGCTCCTCTCATTCCTAGAATACCCCGCCCGAAGTACTCTCTTCTCACACTATTGGCTCGCCTAGACGCCAGTCTCCACGCGCTCTCTTCTCCTATTGGCTGGTATTTTCAACTAAGGGAGCTGGAGC